>NC_134907.1:13578914-13591414 GCF_041734735.1 Babylonia areolata
GGAGAAAGATGGAGGGTGAGGGGGAAGGGAGAGAGAGGGGAGAGAGAGGGGGGGAGAGATCAGGAGAAAGAAAGGGAGAAAGATGGAGGGTGAGGGGGAAGGGAGAGAGAAGGGAGAGAGAGGGGGAGAGAGGGGAGAGAGAGGGTGGGGGAGAGAAAGGGAGAAAGATGGAGGGTGAGAAGGAAGGGAGAGAGAGGGGAGAGAGAGGGTGGGGGAGAGAAAGGGAGAAAGATGGAGGGTGAGGGGGAAGGGAGAGAGAGGGGAGAGAGAGAGGGAGAGAGAGGGGGGGAGAGAGAGGGAGAAAGATGGAGGGTGAGGGGGAAGGGAGAGAGAGGGGAGAGAGAGGGTGGGGGAGAGAAAGGGAGAAAGATGGAGGGTGAGAAGGAAGGGAGAGAGAGGGGAGAGAGAGAGTGGGGGAGAGAAAGGGAGAAAGATGGAGGGTGAGGGGGAAGGGAGAGAGAGGGGAGAGAGAGAGGGAGAGAGAGGGGGGAGAGAAAGGGAGAAAGATGGAAGGTGAGGGGGAAGGGAGGAGAGAGGGGGAGAGAGAGGGTGGGGGAGAGAAAGGGAGAAAGATGGAGGGTGAGAAGGAAGGGAGAGAGAGGGGAGAGAGAGAGTGGGGGGAGAGAAAGGGAGAAAGATGGAGGGTGAGGGGGAAGGGAGAGAGAGGGGAGAGAGAGGGTGGGGGAGAGAAAGGGAGAAAGATGGAGGGTGAGAAGGAAGGGAGAGAGAGGGGAGAGAGAGAGTGGGGGAGAGAAAGGGAGAAAGATGGAGGGTGAGGGGGAAGGGAGAGAGAGGGGAGAGAGAGAGGGAGAGAGAGGGGGGAGAGAAAGGGAGAAAGATGGAAGGTGAGGGGGAAGGGAGAGAGAGGGGAGAGAGAGAGGGAGAGAGAGGGGGGAGAGAGAGGGAGAAAGATGGAGGGTGAGGGGGAAGGGAGAGAGAGAGGGGAGAGAGAGAGAGAGACAGACAGACAGACAGAGAGAGAGAGGAAGGGAGTAAGATGGAGGGTGAGAGGGAAGGGATAGAGAGGGGAGAGAGCGAGGGAGAGAGAGAGACAGAGAGAGAGAGAGAGAGAGAGAGAGAGAGAGAGAGTTACCGCATGGGATGAATCGATTACCATCCTCGCCAGTAGTTTCCACCCCTTCACTAGACTTTGGGGTGGTTGCCTGGACCTCCGCTATTCCAATGAGACGTAAAGCGAGGTCCCGTGTGCAGCATGCTTTTTAGCGCACGTTAAAGAACTACGGCAACAAAAAGGGTTTGTCCTTGACAAAAATTCTTCCTAAAAAAAAAGAAAAAAGAAAAAGACTCGCCATTATATATCTGTTTGTGCGCGCGTGATTGAAGTCTGACTGCATGACACAAGGAACGAATGGTGAGCCCTCAAAGGCAGTTTCAGTTTCAGTTTCAGTTTCAGTAGCTCAAGGAGGCGTCACTGCGTTCGGACAAATCCATATACGCTACACCACATCTGCCAAGCAGATGCCTGACCAGCAGCGTAACCCAACGCGCTTAGTCAGGCCTTGAGGGGAAAAAAAAAAGAAAAAAAAAGGTGAATAAATCAAAGGCAGCTGTCAGTCAATGGGCTTTGCTCAGGTAGACAGCCTGTTGTTGGGCAAATGTGTTTGTAACGCGCTGAGAGCTTGGTCTCCGACCGAAGACTGGCACTGTATGATAATGGTAATAATAATAATAATAATAATACTCTCTCTCTCTCTCTCTCTCTCTCTCTCGAAGAGCACTTTCAGCCCTTAACAGAAATATCAGCCTTGTGCTTTTCATTTAGTTTACTTGTTCTCAGTGAGCTCACTGTGTATTATGTGGATTGTTTTCGTTCTTCCTATTTTATTTCAGTTAAGCTGTGTCTGCAACACCTGCACCCAAAATATATACTGGTCGGTGACCTTACATTAAAATTCTTGCGTTCTCGCGTTCTCTCTCTCTCTCTCTCTCTCTCTCTCTCTCTCTCTCTCTCTCTCTCTCTCTCTCTCTGTGAGTCTGTCTGTCTCTTGCATTTATTCATTTATTTGTTCTTATATTCTCTTTCATTCCTACATGTTAATCAATCAATCAAAACGACTGAACGAAGGAATACAAGAATAAAAGTTGTTTGTTTTTTTGATCGATCAGTGAATGAAACAATAACTACAATGCATAAACAGGCAGGCAACAAATGAATGAACTGAAGGACCCAGTCATGCAAGGGCAGACGTGGATGGATTTGTCTTGGGTCCGGTATTTAGTTGTTCAGTTTTTTTTGTCTTATTCATCTAATGATCCACCGACCCACCAATTTATATGTTTGTTGTTTATACTTTTCTGATTTGTCTTGTGTTCGGTCTTAGTTGCTCAGCTTTTGTCTTATTTATCTAATGATTCACCAACTCATCAATTTGCAGTTTTGTTGTTTATACCTTCTGTTTCATTATGAGATGATTTATTCATCTATTTTCGACAATGTTGAATGTGGTGTGCTCTGTTTTGCTGTGATTTGTACCTGTGTGATTTGGGACTGTGATGATGCCTGTGTTGATTTACATACTTTTTATGCCACTTAGTCTTACATATGTATAGTCTAGCCCGTGTCACGTGAGACTGCGTTGACTTTGTACATATTTTACGTCCCTCCGTCTTAGATTTGAATATTTTATTGTAAACCGTGGTGAGCCCCATCTGAGATGGGGGTACTGCGCTATATAAGCCTGTATTTAATAATAATAATAATATAATAATAATAATAATGGATACTTATATAGCACACTATCCAGAAATCTGCTCTAGGTACTTTACAAAAACGCTTTGTTAACATAAAACATTACATCTATGTTACATACACACACCAAAATGTGACCACACACACACACACACACACACACACACACACACACACACACACACACACACACACACACACACTGCATACATACATTTTAACAATACATGTGTATCTAACAGCTACCCTAACACATACGCACACATAGGCAGGCACAAACTTACATAAACTCACGCACACACAATACACATTCATATACATGCATGTAGTTATGTACACATACATATGTATACACACATAGTCAAGCACAGCTAACGCAAAGGAAGTGGACCTGCCACAATTGAACTTACTGCTGAGGGAAAAGGTGGGTTTATCATCATCATCATCATTATTATTATTATTATTATTATTATTATCATTACTATTATTATTATTATTATCATCATTATTCATTTTCATGAACACAGTTCTTCTAACCTTCAGACTGATCACCTATGGGTCGAAGAAGAAAGCTCATGAGTTCCCGATTCTCCTTCTTCTACGTTCGTGGGCTCCAACTCCCACGTCCGCTCGCATGCACACGAGTGGGCTTTTACGTGTATGACCGTTTTCACCCCACGATGTAGACAGCCATACTCCGTTTTCGGGGGTATGCATGCCGAGTATGTTCTTGTTTCCACAACCCACCGAACGCTGACATGGATTACGGGATCTTTAACGTCCGTATTCGATCTTCTGCTTGCTGTATACATACAAATGTTGACATAGGGGATCGGAAAAAAAATCTCCACCCTTTATCTATCAGAAGCCGTTACCGAGATTCGAACCCTGGACCCTCAGACTGAAAGTCCAACGCTTTAACCACTCGACCACTGCTGCACTTGGTTCTCCTAGCCACTGTCCCATGTTTGCACCAAGGTCCCTTTGTATGGATATATGGATGAATAAATATACAGACAGACAGGCAGTCCGATCGATTGATAAACAGACAGACAGACGCATAGATAGATGGACAGACAGAGAGATAGATGTATTAGACCGAGAGATGGATGGATAGATGGATAGACAGATATATCGAACGATAGACAGACAGACAGACACGTAGATAGATGGACAGACAGAGAGACAGATGTATCAGACATAGAGACGGATGGATAGATAGATAGATATATGATAGATAGACAGATACACATAGATAGATGGGCAGACAGAGAGACAGATGTATTACACAGAGAGACAGATAGATAGCAGACAGATCGAACGACAGACAGACAGATACATATCCAGACAAATGGGAAGACAGAGAGGCAAATGCAGACAGACGGATGGATGGATAGACAGACAGACGAACACATAGACAGACACATAGACAGACAGATAGATAGATAGATAGATAGAATGCAGACAGACGGATGGATGGATAGACAGACAGAAAGACACATAGACAGACAGACAGACAGATAGATAGATAGATAGCAGACAGATCGATCGATAGACAGACAGACAAATAAATAGACAGACGGACAGACAGAGAGATGGACAGAGAGATAGATGTAGACTTACGGATGGATGCATAGACAGACAGAAAGAAAGACAGACGGACGGACAGACAGACAGAGAGACAGACAGACAGACAGACAGACAGACAGATGAATAAATAGGTAAACAAACAAATAAGTAAAACAAAATGAGAGAAAAAAGAATAAACACACGAACAAACACAAAAGTACACAAGTGCATAGGTCAGTTATGTGAACTGGTTCACCACTGACAGAGGAACAAAGAAGACTTTAAAATGAATACAAGTATAACAATACTTGTATTTCAATTTACGGAAGACGAGATTCTCTCTTTCGACGGGGAAACAACAACAACAAAACAAAACAAACAAACAAACCACAAAAAAACACAAAAACAAACAAACAAAAAACAAACAAACAAAAAAACCCACACACGAAAACACGTGCACGTACTGTATATCTACATTCTTAATGTTTTTTTGTTGTTGTTGTGTTTTGTTTTTCAATCTCAGGTTTAAGAGTTAAAAGAATATGGTTCAAACTTTGTAGTTCTTTTGGATAAAATCTTGTCTTTTGATATGGGCAAAAATGTTGTCAATTGCTAAGTAAAAATCACTTGTTAATGTATATTTCCATTTTGCGCGAATGGGTTTTTTTCCCTTTTTTTTGTTTGTTTGTTTGTTTTCTGATTGTTCGTTTGACATCTCTCTTTTTGTTTGTATGGTATGTGTAAAAGATGAATATATCTCACCTTTTAAAGCCACCAGGTGAGCACAAGAATTAAAAAATTTTACTTCTGCCTTTGCTTATTCAGCAAAATGCACAAACTGCACCGAAAAAAAATGCGAAACGAAAGGCTGAAAACAGAGACATGGAAACAAAGTTTCACGAGAATTTGGAAGTTTTTCAAGGTTTCTTTGTATCAAAGTTTCAACAAACACCAACGTTGCAGCTTTTCGGAGTTATAGACACCTGAATGTTGAAGTGCAGAACACACAATGGTCAAGGAGAAAAGTCGACAAATTTTCTAGAAAAAAACAACAACAACAAGAAGAAGAAAATAAACTCAAGCGATCTGTTACCAAACTTGTCTGATTTACAAGTTTTTTTTTTTTTTTTTTTTTGCTTTGAACTTTACTGTGTTGGTTTTTTTTTTTTTTTCTGGGAAAAAAATACTGACATCGAAAGTGAGTTTCTGATACAAATCTGGAAAGTTGTATATCAGTGTAACTTACCTACCAGTTGAAAGAAAGAGGTGGGGTGTAGAAGGAGAGAGAGACAGAGAGACAGAGAGAGAGAGAGAGAGAGAGAGAGAGAGAGAGACAGAGACAGAGACAGGATGGAGAGAAAGGAGACAACAAGAGAGAGAGACAGACAAAAAGAGAAACACACAGACACACACAGACACGCACACACACACACACAGCGGAGTGTCGGATGACGGAAAGAGATTTAATTGCACGTGCCGTTCACATGCAAATGAGCAAAGCCAGCCAATCAGAGCGTATTCTCTGCAAGGCAAGAAACACCCGGATGTAAAGACGCTGAAAACAGTCTCGAATGGATCTGTTTCTCTCTCTGAGTCTCTTTCTGTGTGTGTGTGTGTGTGTGTGTGTGTGTGTGTGTGTGTGTGTGTGTGTGTGTGTGTGTCTGTCTGTCTCTTTCTTTCTGGATAGTGTGCTATATAAGTATCCATTATCATTATGATCTGTTTGTGTATTTTGATGGAGTTGCATTATGTTTCATGTAAACCCCTTCATTCGGTGCTGAGGCCTGATTGTGAATAAAACATTCCAATTCCAAATTCCAGTTCTCTCTCTCTCTTTGTATGTCTGTCTCTGAGCTTCTCTTTCTTCCTTACTTTATTTGTATTTCTTTCTTTTTTTATCACAACAGATTTCTTTGTGTGAAATTCGGGCTGCTATCCCCTGGGAGCAGTTTTATTTGTTTTTCCGATGGAAGTGGATTCTTCTACAGAATTTTGCCAGGAGCAACCCTTTTGTTGCCGTGGGTTCTTTTACATGCGCTAAGTGCATGCTGCACACAGGCCCTCGGTTTATAGTCTCATCCGAATGACTAGCGTCCAGACCACCACTCAAGGTCTAGTGGAGGGGGAGAAAATATCGGCGGCTGAACCGTATTTCGAACCAGAGCGCTTAGATTCTCTCGCTATCTTGGCGGACGCGTTACCTCTAAGCCATCACTCCATGTATGTATGTATGTCTGCTTGTCTGTCTCTCTCTTTCTGTTTGCCTGCCTGTCTGTCTGTCTCTTCTTTCTCACCCCCTCCCCCTCTCTCCTCCTCTCACTCTCTCTCTCTCCCTCCCTCCCCCCTCTCTCTCTGTTACCGCTAGTCGCACTGTTCGATTCAATGGAAATAGTTCTCATTCTGGCGCCCGACTTACACAATGAAATACGCGTGACATCCCTATTGAACCAGCGCTCACTCGTGCTCGAATGGCGTAAGACACTCAATGAAACTGAACACAACTTTGCTCAACTTTGAAGCGAGTCAGTTGAGAAGTCTCTCACTACCACTACTTTCTAGTGACGAAAAAAGCAGAAAAAAAGATGGCGGCGGAACCACTTCCGCTTCAGCATTCATCCTCAGGGCCTTTTTAAATTTTAAAAAAATATTATATTTTTTAAAATACTGAATAAGATCAAGACCACGATTAACTTTCTTAAACTTTAACACCTCACAGTTTTCGGTGACGAAAAACAAGAAGAAAAAAAAATGTGGCGGCGTAACCATTTCCGCTTCAACATTCATCCTCAGGCTGTAATTACAAAAAAAAAAAAAAAAAAGAAAAAAAAAAAGAAGAAGATAAGACCATGATCAACTTTGTTAAACTTTAAAGCGAGTCAGTCCTACGTCTCACACTTTTCGGTGACGAATAAGAAAAAAAGAAAAAAAGAAAAGAAGATGGCGGCGGAACCACTTCCGGTTCAGCATTCATCCTCAGAGGTTGTAGATTTTTTTCATTTTCTTTTTCCCCTACTGAATAAGATCAAGACCATGATTGGCTTTGTTAAACTTTAAAGCCAGTCGATCCAACACCTCACATCTTTCGGTGACGAAAAAAAAGAAAAAAAAGATGGCGGTGGAACCACTTCCGCTTCAGCATTCATCCTCAGAGGTTGTAGATTTTTTTTTTTTCAATGAATAAGATCAATGCCATGAGTAACTATGTTCAACTTTAAAGCGAGTCGATCCAGCACCTCACACTTTTCAGTGACGAACAACAAAATCAAATAAAGATGGCGGCGGAACCACTTCCGCTTTAGCATTCATTCTCAGAGGATGTAGATTTTTTTTCACTGAGTAAAATCAAGACCATGATTAACTTTGTTAAACTTTAAAGCAGGTCGATCCAATACCTCACACTTTTCGGTGAACCCATGGTGGCGTAACCACTTCCACTTTAGTATTCATCCTAGGAGGGTGTAGTTTTATTATTATTTTATTTATTTATTTATTTATTTTTAATTGAATAAGATCAATACCGTGATTTCTGTTCAACTTTAAAGTGAGTCGATCCAACACCTCACACTTTTCAGTGACGAAAAAAAAAAGAAAAAAAAAAGAAGAAGAAGAAGAAGGCAGCGGCGCAGCTACTTGCGCATTCATCCTCACAAGCTATAGTCTTTATTAAATAATAAGATTACGACCATGATTCACTTTGATCAGTTTCTGAAGGGAGTCAATCCAAACCCTGACGACTTTTCAGCGACGGTGAAAACAATAATATGGAGGGCGGGACCACTTACGTTTCCACACTGACCCTCATGAGCTACAGTCTCGTCTGGATAGTATATGATAGTCAGTCGTGTCCGACTATGACCATCAGAACAGAAGAGGAGGCAACTGCTGTTCTGACTATTTGGGCTAGAATTTGATTATAGTGGAGAGTGTCTTGCCCAAGTCACATCCCCACTCTCTCGGCCAAGTGGGTTTCAGGACAGTCAGCGTTGGGATGGTTCCCAAAGGCCAACCAGCCCACAAGGCTGCAGCACTAAGAGCCAGTGCAATTTTGCCTCCTAGTTTGAGAGTCATAATCCTTCACAAAAGACTAAGCTGTAAATGGTCTCCCATTGACTGGAGAAACCACTGATAATACAGCTCTCACTTTGCTGTTGGCCCAAATGTAAACTTATGTCAATCTGTGATATAAGCCGAGCGTCTGGATAGTATCAAGACTATGATTGGCGTTTGCTCAACCTTTGAAGCCAGTCAGTCCGAAACCACATACTCTTCAGTGACGACAACATGAAGATGGCGGCGGAACCACTTCCTTTTCCGCATTGACCCTCTTGAGCTACAGTCTCGTCTGGATAGTATCAAGACTATGATTGGCGTTTGCTCAACCTTTGAAGCCAGTCAGTCCGAAACCACATACTCTTCAGTGACGACAACATGAAGATGGCGGCGGAACCACTTCCTTTTCCGCATTGACCCTCTTGAGCTACAGTCTCGTCTGGATAGTATCAAGACTATGATTGGCGTTTGCTCAACTTTTGAAGCCAGTCAGTCCGAAACCACATACTCTTCAGTGACGACAACATGAAGATGGCGGCGGAACCACTTCCTTTTCCGCATTGACCCTCTTGAGCTACAGTCTCGTCTGGATTTTATCGAGACTGTGATTGGCGTTTGCTCAAATTTTGAAGCGAGTCAGTCCGAAACCACATACTCTTCAGTGACGACAACATGAAGATGGCGGCGGAACCACTTCCTTTTCCGCACTGACCCACTTGAGCTACAATCTCGTCTGGATTTTATCGAGACTGTGATTGGCGTTTGCTCAACCTTTGAAGCCAGTCAGTCCGAAACCACATACTCTTCAGTGACGACAACATGAAGATGGCGGCGGAACCACTTCCTTTCCCGCATTGACCCTCTTGAGCTACAGTCTCGTCTGGATTTTATCGAGACTGTGATTGGCGTTTGCTCAACTTTTGAAGCCAGTCAGTCCGAAACCACATACTCTTCAGTGATGAGAACATGAAGATGGCGGCGGAACCACTTCCTTTTCCACACTGACCCTCATGAGCTACAGTCTCGTCTGGATAGTATCAAGACTATGATTGGCGTTTGCTCAACTTTTGAAGCCAGTCAGTCCGAAACCACATACTCTTCAGTGACGACAACATGAAGATGGCGGGCGGGACCACTTACGTTTCCACACTGACCCTCATGAGCTACAGTCTCGTCTGGATATTATCGAGACTATGATTGGCGTTTGCTCAACTTTTGAAGCCAGTCAGTCCGAAACCACATACTCTTCAGTGACGACAACATGAAGATGACGGCGGAACCACTTCCTTTTCCGCATTGACCCACTTGAGCTACAGTCTCGTCTGGATTTTATCGAGACTGTGATTGGCGTTTGCTCAAATTTTGAAGCGAGTCAGTCCGAAACCACATACTTTTCAGTGAGACAACAAAAAGATGGCAGCGGAACCACTTCCGCTTCAGCATTTATCCTCAGAAGCTGTGGTCTTTTACCGGATAAGATCCAAGACCAATGATTCACTTCGCTCCACTTTGACGCGAGTCAATCAGAAACCTACCACTGTTCAGTTATTAAGAAAAAATATATATGCGGGATTGTATTCTCGATGTTAAATCCTTGTTGACATTCAACAAACAAAGATTAAATGATGACAAAACTGAAGCTATGATTATTTCCTCTGCAAGAATGTCCACATCTACTTCTTTTCCTGCCTCTGTTGTGTTTGGTGATGCCAGAGTTCAGTTTTCTAAATCAGCTAGGAACCTTGGAGTCATTCTTGACTCAAACCTCAGCATGCATGCTCAGGTAGTAAATCTGATACGCATAGTCAATTGTGAACTTCGTCGCATCAACTCTGTCCGTCAGTACCTTTCTGTTGAAACTTTTTCTGCTTTTGTGCTGTCACGAATCAACTACTGTAATTCTCTTCTCATAGGCTGTCCACATATTCTTCAATATATTTTCTTCAAAAACTTCAAAACCTGACTCTCAGAGTCTCACGTATTGATCACAATTCTCCTCACCTCCGCACTCTACACTGGCTTCCCATTGAAGCGAGAATTAAATACAAAGTTGCGTGTCTCTGCTATTCTGCTTTCCACTCCGCAGGACCTACACATCTTTCTGACCATATCAGCGTTTACACTTTCGCAAGAAATCTCCGCTCTTCCTCTGACTGTTACCTTTTGAAACTTTCTCTTTGTCTCACTCTCTCTTTGTCTCTGTCGTCTTTGTTCTCCAGCGCTTGAAAGTGTTCATTTGAGAGAGAGAGAGAGAGAGAGAGAGAGAGAGAGAGAGAGAGAGAGAGAGAGACAGAGACAGAGAGAGACAGACAGAGAGAGTGACATAGAGACAGAGAGAGAGAGAGAGAGAGAGACAGACAGACAGAGACAGAGAGAGAGACAGAGAGACACAGAGATAGACAGAGACAGAGAGAGAGAGACAGAGAGAGAGACAGAGAGAGACAGAGAAGGTCAGAGACAGAGAGACAGTGAGAGACAGACAAAGAGAGAGACAGAGAGAGACATAGAGAGAGAGACAGAGAGAGAGACAGAGACACAGAGAGACAGAGACAGAGACACAGAGACAGAGAGAGCGAGACAGAGAGAACGAGACATAGAGACAGACAATTACACAGAGACAGAGAGGGAGTGAGAGAGAGATAGACACACTATTGACAGAGAGACAAAGAGAGAGAGAGAGAGAGAGAGAGACAGAGACAGAGAGAGACAGAGACAGAGCGAAACAGAGACAGACATATATAGAGTCAGAGACAGAGACACACAGAGATACAAAGTCCAACACAGTTCAAATCGAACGTCAGAGACAGACAGACAGACATGGAGACTGAGAGACAGAGGAAGAGGGAGTCGAAGTTCAAATCGAATGTCAGGCAGACAGAGACAGACATACACAGAGACAGAGACACAGCTACAGAAATATATGAAGTCCAACGAAGTTCAGATTGAAACGTCAAAGAGAGACAGCGACAGACAGACACAGACAAATCATAGAGACAGAGACACACAGAGATACAGAGAGATATGAAGTTGAACAAAGTTCGAATCGAACGTCAGGCAGAGACAGAGACAGAGACAGAGACAAAGAGACATGGAGACAGAGAGACAGTGGAAGATAAGTCAAACAAAGTTCAACTCGAACGTCAGACAGAGACAGAGACAGAGAGACATGGAGACAGAGAGACATGGAGACAGAGAGACAGCGGAAGATGAAGTCAAACGAAGTTCAAATCGAACGTCAGACAGAGACAGAGACAGACAGACATGCAGACACAGAGAGAGAGAGAGAGAGAGAGAGAGAAACAGGAAGAGGAAGTGAAACGAAGTCAAATGGCCACGCGCCCTTCACGTGCCGACGGAACAGGAGCAGCCAATCAGCGATCATTCAGCCCACCACGGTTAGAAGTCGCCCCGATCACACAGCTTGTCTGAAAACATTGTCACTGGAGGCAAGGGCTTTGGGTGGGGGTGGGGGTGGGGGTGAGGGACGTTCGGGATTGGGAGTTGGTGGTGGGGGGCGGGGGGGGGGGGGGGGGAGGGGAGGAGACGGAGAAGGTACAGGGCAAGGGGAGTGTGTGGGTGGGGAGGGACAGGGGTGGGGAGGGGGGTATGTGTGGGGGTGGGGTGTGGGGGTGGGGGGGGGAGAGGTGGAGGGGGATAAGCGGGAAAGAAGGTAGTGGTTGAGATGAAGGTGGTGGTTTGTTTTGTTCCCCCAGCGTTTCCGTTCTTTCTCTCTGTCTCTGTCTCTGTGTGTGTGTGTGTGTGTGTGTGTGTGTGTGTGTCTCAGGTTCTCTCCTTCTCTATCTCCCAGGATCTCTCTCTCTCTCTCTCCTCTCTCTCAGGTTCTCCTCCTCTCTCTTCCTTGGTCTCCTTCTCTCTCTCTCTCTTTCTCTGTCTCTCTCTGTCTCTCTCTGTGTCTCGGTCTCTCTGTCTCTCCCTCTCAGGTTCTCTCCTTCTCTCTCTTCCTCGGTCTCCCCTCTCTCTCTCTCGCTCCCTCTCTCTCTCTGTCTCCCTCTCTCTCTCTGTCTCGGTCTCTCTGTCTTTCTCTCTCAGGTTTTCTCCTTCTCTCTCTTCCAGGTTCTCTCTCTCTCAGGTTCTCTCCTTCTCTCTCTCTCTCTGTGTCTCCGTCTCTCTCTCTCCCAGTCTCTCTCTCTCTCTGTGTCTGTCTCTCTCT
>NC_134907.1:13598914-13601414 GCF_041734735.1 Babylonia areolata
GATTTTTACGATCTCCCAGGTCAACATAATATGTGCAGACCTGCTAGTGCCTGAACCCCCTTCGTGTGTATACGCAAGCAAAAGATCAAATGCGCACGTTAAAGATCCTGTAATCCATGTCAGCGTTCGGTGGGTTATGGAAACAAGAACATACCAAGCATACAACCCCCGAAAGCGGAGTATGGCTGCCTACATGGCGGGGTAAAAACGGCCATACACGTAAAAGCCCACTCGTGTACATACGAGTGAACGTGGGAGTTGTAGCTCACGAACACAGAAGAAGAAGAAGAAGAAGATTGATTGATTGATTGAATCTTTAATGGGTAAAGAATTAGGCACAGTAAAGGCCTTTTTACAATTCTGCCCATTTAACGACACAAAACATAAAAAAATAAGGAACGACACAAAACATAAAAATAAAGAAATAAACTGAAATAAAATAAAATAATAAGAACGACGAATAAGAATAGGAACTTGAATAGTCTATTAAAGGTAACAAAGCGATGAAAACTGGAACAATTGGTACATTACATGTACATACGTACTTACACACACACACACACACACACACACACACACACACACACACACACACACACACACACACACACACACAAATTATAAAACAAGCAAACAAAGACATACGTACACATTCACACCCACACACTCAAACACACACAAACACACACACGCACTTACTGTTCACACATACACATACATTCAATTTTTCATTCATCATGGCATGGCAGCTAGTGGACTGAGTACAAGCAAGCATTTGCAAAAGACCGCGAGTAGGTTAATCAAAAGTATTCGAATAGAAATATTCGATAGAAGAAGAAGAAGAAGAAGAAGAAGAAGAAGAAGAAGAAGAAGGAAGCGTTTAGAGCTTGGTCCCAGTCTGAAGACAGGCGCTGTACAAGCAAGTATAATAAATGATGATAGAAGTCCGATAAGAAAGCACTCCACAGTGCGAAACTGCTGTCGTTTGCCGTGTATTCCGATCTCCCCTTTAGAGGAACGAAATTAGCAAACATGAGAAGTTTCTTTCTTGCCCCCCCCCCCCTCGTGTCATCAGACCCCCCCCCTCCTTCCTCTCCCCCGGCGCTAATTAATTTTTAATGTTAAATGTTACTTCTTTTTTTTTTAACGTTTCATCCCTTTCCTTAAGGATAACGAAAGTATCATGGCCTGGGCATACTCGTCTGTCTGTCTGTCTGTCTGTCTAGACATATGCATGCACGTGTGTACATGTGCATATGTGTATGTGCATAAGGGTGTGTGTGTTTGGGGATGAGTGTGTGCATACGTGTATGGGTGGGTGTGTGGGTGGGTAGGTGGGTTGATTTGAGTGTGTGACTGTGTTCCCTTTATTTCTTTTTATAATGATGATGATGATGATTATTATTATCAAAAGTAGTAGTAGAAGTAGTAGTATTTACCATCATTATTAATGTGTCGTATCGTTATTGTTTTTGTTGTCACAAGGACAGATAAGAAGACGAGGAAATGCCTAAGATCGTTATCCTTGAGTAATAAAGTTTCTGAATCTTGAATCTTGAATCCCTGTGTATGTCTTTCTGTCTCTCTCTGCCTGCCTGCCTGTTTGCCTGTCTGTCTGTCTCTGTTATATTTATCTATCTACATATGTGTGTGTGTGTGTGTGTGTGTGTGTGTGTGTGTGTGTGTGTGTGTGTCTGTGTGTGTGTGTGCGTGTGTGAGAAAGAGGATGAGAACGACGGCAATAACAATCATGTCAATAACAACAAGTATATATATATATATATATATATATATATATATATATATATATATATATATATATATATATGAACACCCCAAAAACAATTTCATTTGAAAACGCTCATGTCACAAGGGCTCACAATGATATCGGATTCAACACCTCCTGTGACACAAGGATATTAATTCAACAACAAAAACAACAACAACAAAAAACAAACAAACAAAAAACAAACAAAAAACAACAACAACAAAAAAACAACAACAACAACACAATAACATCAGCATAATCAACAACAACAATTATTGACAGACACAAAAGACCTTCTATCTATGTTTTCGAACAAGCGAGTGCCCAGCAGCTTGCAAGCCAAGCCATTCTACACCTGCGTAAACAAGAGTTCCGAAGGATCTTGGTGTTTTGTTGTTGTTGTTGTTTTCTTCTTGTGAAAGGACACAACAAATGATTGAGTTTATTTTCGGGTTATCAACAGATACCCCACCGACCTCCCCACACCCCCCCCCCTCTGCCCTCCCCCCGCCTCCCTCCCCCTCCTCCTCTACTGTTTCGCCCATTCCCCCCCCCTCTCTCTCTCCCCCCTCCCTCTCCCTCTCTGTGTTTGATGATAATAACTTTTTCCTTTCTCTCAAGTTTCTCTGTCTCCGTCTCTCTCTTCCCTCCCTCCCTCTCTCTCTCTCTGTGATGATAATAACTTTTTCCTTTCTCTCATGTTTCTCTGTCTCCGTCTCTCTCTCTTCCCTC
>NC_134907.1:13603914-13653914 GCF_041734735.1 Babylonia areolata
GAAGATGAAAAATCCTACTTTACTGGAAAACATCTTTCCATATTCACAGCTGAGCTAATTGCTATCATACAAGCTCTGAACTACTTAGTGAGCTATCAAATAGTTCTCTCGAAAACAGCATTCTTTCTTGGTGCCAAATCAGTACTTTATGCTCTCGAATTATTTAGCTTTGAAACAAGACCTGACTTAGTTATTCAGGCAAATCATTTGGTACATTGTTTGAGGATTAAAGGGACTGAGGTCAGTTTTTGTTGGGTGCCTTCTCATGTGCCGTGTGGGCATTCATGGCAATGAAGCTGCTGATAAAGCAGCTGAAAGAGGAGCACAAGAGTCAGAAAAATCGACAAAAATACATGTCCGTCTTTCCGTAAAAGAGGCATTCACTTTGTTAGAAAAATCAGCATGGGGTCGATTTCATAACCGATGGAAGGAAAAGTTTTTAAAACATAAAGGGACATTATTCCCCGATAATATTATTAAAGAAAAGATACCGAATCCATCAGCTTGCTATACAAGATTAATAACCTCTACTTTCTTCCGTATAAAACTTGATGCGCTGAAGACAAAGTATAGTAACAATGTTATATGCATCTATGGCAAGCAGTTTAGCTTGCATCATTGTTTGTTTCACTGTCAGCAGTTACGTACCTTCTTGCCCAAGTATTTCAAAGAGAATAACTACTCTGCAGATGATTTTTGGAAAGTTATTTCTGACGAGGTTCTTATGGTCGAACTTTCACAGGCACTAGTTCATAGCCCTATTTCTACATTCCTTTAATGTACTTCAGAATTGTGTTAATAGTTTCTGATTATTATTATCACTATTTAATGTTTACTGTTAAATGCAACTGCATGTTAGTTGTGCATTTTTTTGGTAGTTTCCTACCTTCTCTGTTTTCCTCCCCCCCCCCTCCCACTCCGCCCCCACCCCCTTTTTTTTTCTTTAATCGTCTAACATCACTGATAGTGAAAAGACGCTAAACAAAAGAACGATACACACACACTCACACTAACACACACTCACACACGCACACTAACACACACAGTCTCAACCTCTCTTTCTCTCTCGGGTTACACATTATTCCAGCAGTCTCTTTCGTCATCTAAAGTTCTGAAGTCTGCGTTACTCTCTCTCTCTCTCTCTCTCGTGTGTGTGTGTGTGTGTGTGTGTGTGTGTGTGTGTGTGTGTGTGTGAATCAGAATCAATTTTAACGTCACTTAAACCTTAACAAGGTTTATAAGACACGCATGCAAAGTTAGATATTTCACACACAAAAAGCAAAATAATAATAATTGAATTTAGAACAAGAAATTGGATCACCCCTGTATGCTTTGGCGTTTTTGGCAGCAGTTATTGACAAATGTTTCAAACAATCCCATATGTTTGTCTTCCAGTATTAGTTGATTGGGTGTAATGATATTTGGAAGGTTTTTTTTTTTAAATTTTGTGTATGAATTATGTTCTACTTTCTTAGCATAATTCATTCACAGTCTTCTAAGAAATTATATTCATCCTCTATAGTTTGACATTGTAAACATAGCCTCCTTTCTTTTTCTGTTGCTAGATCACGACAGGATATTCTAAATTTGCACAATGATTCTTTTTGATTATTATCAAGATATCCTTCAAGCAAATAAGGTGCGGTTCTGTATTCATGAGTAATCTTATTATGAAATAATAGTTTAGATTTATTTTCAGATTTGTTTCTCTTCCAGTATGAAACATATCAATATTCTAGTTATTCATTATAACGTGGCTAAGTCTCTGAATATTGAAAGTGGACTGATTATTTTTCCTCTGTAAGCATGTCAAATGCCAAATGTTCCGTAGCCTTTTCAAAATTGTCTGATTTATGGAATATTATTCCCAGATACTTATACTGTTCAGTTGTTTCTATGACTTCTATTAACATTCAATTATATCTTAGCTGGTGGTTCTGATCTCGAAAATATCACTTCTTTTGTTTTGTCTCTATTGATTTGAATACCCCATTTTTTACAATATAAGTGTAACTGGTTTAGTTTTAGCTGTAGGCAATGTTTAGATTTTGAAAGTAGTACGAAGTCATTAATATATAAAAGACAAGAGATACTTTTATTCTGAGACGGACTGACTGTTGGGGAATCGGTATCTGGGAGCCAATTAATAATACCATTTATAAATATACTGAATATTGTGGGGCTCAGTGTATTTCCCTGTAGCACTCCTCTTCGAACGTAGATTGAAGGGGAGAATCCATTTTCATTACGCTAGCAGACTTTTGTGTCTGTATACATACGTTTTATCAAATTGAAGCACCTACATCGTATACCCTTTTTTTGTTGTTGTAGTTTTGTGAACATATCTGCGTGTAAAATGTTATCAAAAGCTTTTTTGAAGTCTACGAACATGCGTACATTCTGTTCTATCGACGTTTTTACACAAATCGCCAACTATTTTTTCAACACAAAAATATAATCCGTAGTTCTACAAACTTTTCTGAAATCCAGCTTGTTCCTTTGCAAATAAATTGTTTTTTGATTCTAAATAATCCTTCAATCTGCTGTTGAGGATTAGGCAAAATACATTACTTAAAGAACAATTGTGTGTGTGTGTGCGCGCGCGCGCGCGCGTGTGTGTGTGTAAGTGAGAGAGAGAGAGAGAGAGAGAGTGTGTGTGCGCGTGTGTGCGTGCGTGCGTGCGTGCGTGCGCGCGCGTGTTCGTGTGTGTGTTATTGATACGCCACTTACCTTTGTGTGTGATGTGTGTTGCCCACTTCACGTCAATTCGCCCTTGGGAGAGAGAAGACAATCTGCCTGCATGGACGACAGAAGCGAACGGATTTCACGTGCATTTTCTTCCGAAATTGATTGGTATTGGTCTGAAGTCCGGTGGTCTCTTGGAAGAGAAGAGAAGAAACTCTGGCACCTGTAGGAAGACAGACAGACAGACAGAGAGAGAGAGAGAGAGAGACAAGACAAGACAAGACAATGGTTTATTTGTTAGGCCTCCGGCCCATAACAAAGGAGTGGGCCACTAACAAAAATATTACATAATGAATCAAATAGTGTGAATAATATATCAATGCGCATGTGACTTGCAAGCTCTCTCTCTCTCTCTCTCTCTCTCTCTCTCATTATCTCTCTCTCTCTCCTCTCCCTTCCCTCAAACACATGCACGCACGTATATACACACCCACATGCACGCTCGCGCGCTAAACACACAGATCCAGCGATCTGGGTAAAGTGAAATGCTGACAAGCTAACAAAACTGACAAAAAAATTAATTACAAATTGCAAGAATCGGAAAAAAGGGGTATGGGGGGTTGACGTATACGCCACAGGGTAACAAAATGCATATCTATATTCATCCACTCGTGTCCAAGTACAAAAGCTCCGCTCTCACGCCAAAAGCCTTGCATACAAAAAACGATAACTTCGCAACTAAAGATTCCGACACACAGGACATCAAAGCGGCAAATTTGAACAAGGTTGGATTTCTGTGATATTTGGCAGGTAAATGTTCTTCTCTTAGAGTCTGATAAACTGGACAAACCAAAAGAAAGTGATATTCTGTTTCAAGGGCTGTGTGACAAAAACTACACATTCTCTTATCACCAGGAACAGGATTATACTGTAAAAAGCGACAATTCAAATCTGACATACCCATTCGAAATCGTGAAAGTAGACGGCGTACAAAAAAGTTTTTCACGACCAGTAAGTACGGAGATGTTGTAAGTGATTGGTTGTAAACAGAATACACTCGATAGAATTCATGTGACAGCAGTGAGGAATGCCAGCTTTGCTTTGCACAATCAATTAACCGTTGCTTAAAACAACGAATAAACACACATTCATTACCAACACCTTGTGCCTCCCACACATAACCAAAGCCGTACATGTACAAAACATTTCTAATACTACAAGCCCATGTGATATAATTTTGTGTTTGCAGATGTAGTAACATATTGTATGCTTTCTTGGGGAATCGATCATTGCTTAATTTTAGTAGACGTAACCAAAACTTAATACATTTAACATAAGTCATCACATAGAGTGGAAATCTACCAGTTTCACCATAAACCAAATGTCTAGGAGCTTTTGAATGTACGCCTAAAAACTTTTTTAAAGCGAAAAGATGTACACCTTCGATTAATTCAAGATTTTTTGTAACTCCCCATATTTCAGCTCCATATGTCAACACAGGTTGTATCTGACAGTCAAACATTTTAAAAAAGATACCAGGGGAATGTTCTCCAATCGCCCAAAGTGTTCTAATGATAGCAACGACTCCTTTTCTGGCACGACTTGCAAGATCTTCTAATGTTGCTGTAAAACTAAGGCGGGTTGACAAAAAGATACCTAAGTACTTATATACATTTACAATTTTCAAAAGTTCATTTCCATAGAACCATCTCTCGTTCGCACCAAGGTAGCCACCATTTCTAAACACCACCACATTAGATTTTTCTAAATTGACAATTAAATCAAGTCGCTTTGCTGTGTCATACAATATATTCAGCTGAGTTTGAAGACCTATTGGGGTATCGGATAGCAGAGCTACATCATCAGCAAAAAGTAAGATCAAGAGCTGGACAAAATCAGGAGAAAGCTGGATGCCATGCATGCCACCCGCAAGCACATCTGAGGTCAATTCGTTAATAAATAAAGAAAAAAGTAATGGAGAACATACTTCACCTTGTTTGAGGCCACGAGGGCACATAAAACTGTCTGTGAAATCACCACCAACTCGTACTTTTGCTTTAACTATTTCATACATACTTTTCAGAGCCTGCAGTATTTTACCATTTAGACCATTCTTTTTTAAAATTACCCATAATTTATTCCTGGAAACACTATCAAAAGCTTTTTTAAAATCAATAAACGCGACATATAATTTTCTGTGTCTAAGCAACTGCTTTTGTACCATGGCATACAATGTGAACACGTGGTCAGTTGTACTGTGTTCTGCTCTAAAACCCGCCTGCTCTTCCCCAATCAGACCATGCACATCAATCCAATTACTGATACGTTTGTTCAGAACAAAACTGTATATCTTGCTACATATATTCAAAAGTGAAATGCCTCGAAAATTATCTGGATTATTTGCGTCGCCCTTTTTGTGTAGGGGCTGCATGACTGCAAGAGACCATTCTTGAGGAAACAAACCATTGTCAAATATGTGGTTGAAGAATTTAACCAGAAAAGGCATAATGCAGTCCACACTGTTTTTGTAAAATTCGCCTATGATGCCATCATGACCTGCCGCTTTATTGCTTTTCAGAGCTCTGATCGCAATCCGTATTTCAGACTCGGAGATACTACAGTTCAGTAAATCAGATGGTGCGTTAACATACATCACAGCGGGTTCAGCAATGGATTCATTCACATCAGTGGAGTCAGAACTAAACACAGCTTTAAAATGGTTAAACCACTGCTCTTTTGAAATACTGGTCTGGCAAGACGAGCGCGGTCTGACTGAACGAATGGTGTTCCAAAATTTCTTTGAGTCATTTAAATTATTTTGTAAATCATGAATAAAATTGACTTTATAATTCCGTTTCTTTCGTCTTAGTAACTCCTTATATTCACGTCTTTTTTGTATGTAATTCAGTCTGACTTCTTCTCTGTTTGATCTGTTAACCTTTCTCAAATGTTGTCTTAATACCGTTCTACTTTGCCTGCATTCCAAGTCAAACCAAACTCGTCTCTTCTCAGCGCCGACAGAAACAGTTTTCAACATACATTCGCCCGCAACTTCAAAACATTCATTAAATTTTTCAAGAGCAAGATCAATATCACATTCAATCAAGTGTGAAGCTTCATCAATAAGAGCAGCGATATGGTCTGAACACATGACATCACAATATGAATTACTTTTCTCAGGGTCCCATTTATATTTGGAAAACGAAAAAGATGACTGATTGTCAGAAGCAGCATCAGTCTGAAACTGAGCACATGAAAGTGACAACTCGACAGCTGCGTGCTTGGATTCAACCATAGGTAAAATCTTGAACTGCCTACACTTACTCAGCAAACAATGAGAAATGACGAAAACATCGATCACACTACAACCATTCGGGGACACATATGTAAAATCACTCGAAAAATTGAATTGTTTAAGGCCATTGACAATGGATAAGCGGAATTCATCACATACATTCAGCAGGTATCTTCCAAATGGATTAATTACGTCATCCTTTGATGATCTCGCATTGTAACCAGCGTCGTCATCAACACATTCATTCGTATTGTCCATGTCATATATGCCATCAATGGGATCACTGGACATACATGGATTCCTGGAAGCGGTTCTTGAATTAAGGTCGCCACACACAATAATGGGTACCTCACCATAACGACTATTAATATCCAGCATGCAGTCTTCAAGCATCGTTACACCATTATAGATATCAGTATCTTCGTAATATTTTGACTTCTCAGGTGGCAAGTACGCACCAATAAATACACAGTCCTTGTCCAGACAAAACAATGTGCTTGAAATTTTTAGGGCAATAATGTTGTCTAACTCTAAAGGCACTTGCTCTACGTATTTACTCAAATCTTTTCTGACCAGAACTACTATGCCACCACACAGACGACCATGCATACTGTCTGAGACTTTCACGCCGGGGCAAACAAAAATATCATGGGTGGGGAATAGAGTTTTGGGGACTGAATCAGTAAATGTTTCAACCAGTAAAGCAAAATGATATTTGCCTATCCAAGATGCAATGTCTATTTCATTTAACATTGACCACAAACCTTCTACATTAAGGGTACAAAAGGATAATAAAGAAATAGACTTTAGGGAACAATCACTTACGTTAATATTACTCACCCCCAAATCATCATCACAAAAATTATCTGTTTCGGGGCTTTGGCCTGACTCTCAGCTGACTGCATTACTGATTGTACTGTTCACTGTGGGCTCACATACACTGTCACTGACAGCAGTGCTTGATCTGGTCCACTTGTCCGTTATTTTGCTCTGCTTGGCAAAGGACTGTGACCGGGTCATCCGTGGCGAGTCCTGCCCCACTCGCGATGCCTCAAGGTCACTGGGACTTCGGCGACCACGTCCTCTTCCGTGACCACGGTTACCCATGCTGGAACCCGGGCTAGGTACATCCTGGGTCGGTGTCGCGGGTGGTGAGCCTCGTCCAAACCCGGCCGGCCTCTGAGCCCTCAAAGTGTTGCCTGGATCCTGCCTGCCACCCGTCTCTGAGTCACTCCCCTTTCTCCAGCAGTCCGTTTGACACAGAGGATCATCGTGTCTCTCACTGGCACGGTCAGTGCTTGGCCCACCTTCAGCTGCAACGTCATCAGATTCAGCGACTGACTGGGAATCGGGGATATTCTCCGGGTTGCCGTCACTGATAGCTTCAGCTACTTCAGTCACTTCAGTTGACACTGGCACTGCGGGAGTTGCTGTTGCTGTTTCGCCCGTCCTCTGTGCTTCAACCTGCCTCCCACTGCGGACTGACTGGGTCAGGTCACTGGCACCACGTGTGTGAAGAGCAGTGTGCTGTTCTTGCTGCTGCTCACCATCCACATAACGCAGGGCTTCACGCTGAGGTCTCCTGTCGCTATCACTGTTGTCACCAGTGATGTAGTGCTGACCTCTGTGTTGATCGCGGGATGAATGAAGACGGTGGGCTTCAGTGTGGGAGTCCTGCACAACTAGCCTCCCACTAAAGTAGAAAGCACGTCTTCCTTCACGTCTGTGATTTGCAATAGTGTCCCTTTGGTGCTTCGTCAGGTCAGCGGCGACACGCACACCTTCGCTGTTCCGCATCAACTCTCTGCCATCCTTATCTCGTAGGACCACCATAACGTCAGACTGCCTAACGAACTTGACAAACACTGGACGATAGTTCGATGAAACAGTTTGCTTCCCAAGCCGATGAACACTTTCAATGTCTCTGCCACACCACTTCTTCTGTGGAAAGTGATGGTTGAGCAGCTGCACAACAACGTCATGCAAAGTACTAGCTTCGTCGACTTCTTTCAGTCCATGAAACAGAATATTTGAACGCCTGTCCAACTGCTCACGTCGCTCGACTGTATCCTCCAGCATCTTCATTCTGGTCTGCAGGTCATCTTGCTTCATCCTCATGTTGTTCAGCTGGTCTGCGTTACGTCTGATGGAGCCCTCCATGGCCTGTAACTGCTGGAAGATCTGCTGGCAGTTCGTTGCCAGGTTTTGCTCTAGAGTCTGGAAGTGGTGCTCAAAGTTCATGTTCATAAACAGAATTCTGTCTAGCTTCTCATCGCGTGACATAGGTTGCTGCGGAAAACAACGCTCCATCATCTGCTGCCCAGGATAGGAAGGGAAAGAGAGAGAGAGAGAGAGAGAGAGAGAGAGAGACATACAGACAGACAGACAGACAGACAGACAGATAGACAGACAGACAGACACAGATAAAGAAATATTACTCAAGGATAAAGATTTTAGGCATTGCCTAGACTTCCAATCTGTCCTTGTGATAAGAATAACAATAACGATAAGACACGATGAGACACACACACACACACACACACACACACACACACACACACACACACACACACACACATAGAAGAGAAAGAGAGACCGACCGACAAAGACAGACAGACACAGACAGAAACATACAGACAAAGACAGACAGACGAACACAGTTTCAGTTTCAGTAGCTCAAGGAGGCGTCACTGCGTTCGGACAAATCCATATACGCTACACCACATCTGCCAAGCAGATGCCTGACCAGCAGCGTAACCCAACGCGCCTAGTCAGGCCTTGAGAAAAAAAAAGGTGAATAAATAATAGATAAGCGTACATAAATAAGTAAATATATATATAAATAAATAAGTGAATAAATAAATAAATCAATAAATCAATAAATAATAATTATAATATAAAAAGGTAGTAGTAGTAGTAGTAATAATAATAATAATTAATAAATAAATAAATAAGACAACAATGATGATAAATAAGAAAATAAATGCAAAACATGAAGATACACATTCACACATACACCCACGCATGCATAACAGATATGCACCAAACATGCAGTTTCACAGATATCAAAGCACAGTCAAATACACATAAACGTACATGAGCCCCAACACACACACACACACACACACACACACACACACACACACACACACACATTACCCAGCACCTCCTCTATCCCCCTCCTCCACACACTCATTTCTAGTCTACGTATCGCAGCTTCCACGGCACACACACACACACACACACAGAGATGAACACTTACTTGTACAATCACACACACATACGCCCAAATCCCCCACTTCCAACCCCACACACATATACACAAAGATATATATATATATATACACACCCGCACGTTCCAATATCCCGTTGCTCCCACAGTGTAGGCATGCATACACTCACATACCTCATCCTCTACCCCCCCCCCCTAACCACCCCGTACCTCCACCTCCCCCACTCACACACACACATACGCACGTGCACAGAACTCTCCTGACACTTGTGTACACTTACACCCTCGCGCATGCACAAACGCACTCAAACACACAGACCCACACACACACACATACACACACGCACAGAGGCTGCCACTGATTGGCCGCAAGAGGGATGGGAAAAGGTCTCTGATGCCAAGAACGTGGCATCTAGTGTGTTGCTCAGTCTATTGTATTTGGAAAAGCCCACAGAGACTCTGTTCCGTTTTGAAGAAATGTTGGTTTGGAAATGATGCCGATATTTGTTTGATTTGCAAAGCATCGTGCTCTACCTTTCATGTTAGACTTACAGCCGCTCCCTCTCTAAGCTTTTATTTCTTTGAGGCGATCGATGGTGTGATGGCCTTGTACCTGTTCTTTTTTATATTCTTTGACTTTTCTGAGGATTTCCGATTTTCCTAGATGTAGGCCGCTCGTTGGTGTTGCGTTACCAGCAAGTCTGTCAGCTCGCTCATTTCCCTTAACACCTGCATGTCCGGGCAGTATGACCATGTGAGTTTTTTAATCTGAAAGTTGCGCATTGCCTTATGTCACTCTGGTCTTCCCATTCCGTTTTCAATTTTCTGTATGAGGTTCATTGAATCGGTTAGAATCATGGCATGTTGGTTTCCGGGCGTATGGATGGACGATAGCCACCGGAGGGCATGTGTCACAGCTTCAACTTCCATCGTTAGGCTGGAGGTTGTGACGTTGTAGGCAGCATTCTCTTCCCTAACTGTTTTTCCATTTTGTTTCGCAGTGAATCCCCAACCGGATTGGTCTTTGGTGACTGAGCCATCTGTGTATATGATGATGTCCTCTTGTTTACTGTTTTCTTCTATGAGTAGCTTCACTTCCGCATCAGTTTTGCCCTCTTGGCGTTCCCGACAATGTCTTCCTAGAGTGGGTGAAATGGCTGTGTTGAATAGATGGTTGAGGTTTTCGGGGTTTTTCTCCCATTCTTTTTGTTTCTTTCAGGTCTTGTAGTCGGCATACTAGCTGGATTGTGTCTTCTGCTTGCCCCATCCATGATCTTCCTCGTCCTAGGCGGCTGCCTTTTGGTTCTTTGACTGCGTCATGCAGTGGGTTTTGAGGGTTTTCTAATGCTTTGAAGTAGGTCTTAACCTGTTCTAACTTGTTTCTGGCCTGCACAGACAAAGACCCAGCACACACACACTGACAGCACTGCCTGTATGTGTGTGATCCATACCCTTCCCACTCCCCGTCATTCTTAATCCTCTCCAACCCCCAACCACCCTGCCCCCCCCCCCGCCGCCCCCCCCCCCAACCCCTCCCCCCTCTCCCTTCTTCCCGTCTTCCTCCTACTCCTCCTCCTTCTCGTCCCTCTCCATCTTCTGTACCCTCCCTTCCCCTCCATCCGCTCATCGCCACTTCCTCCACACATCCCTTCCATCACCCATCCTTTCACACACACTCCCTCCGCCCCCCGTTCTCTTACTAAGACCGATCCCAGAGAAGTGGCACCAACTTTAGTCATGGGATGTATGAAGGAGATCGCGTGGGGTCCAAAATAACCCCGGGGGTGGGAGGGTTCGGGGAGGCGGGGGCGGGGGGGGGGTATTTTTGAGTAGTGGTGCGAAGTATGATAACCGGTCTTTGGTTAAAGGTTAAAGGTCCCGTAGGCTTTATTTATTTATTTATTTTATTTATCTATTTATTTATTTTTTGCTGCCCCATCATCTGCACCGTTTCACGCCGCTCATTCTAGATTCCCCCATACACGGCCACACCCGGGTTCGTCCGTCACAGTTCCAGCGTCGGCAGTCCACAGGGAGCCATCGATGTTAGGTCGCCAGGATGCCACACACTAGAGGAGGAGACCCTGCACTGCTGCTGAGTCACTTCGGTGGTGTTCAGTGGTGCCTGTTCTGATTCAACGTACTTAGGACACCACCTACTAAGCCCCCTACTAACGACAATAATGGATTAGTCGCGGGGCCAGACTGAGTGAGCGCTTTATTTTATTTTATTTTTTATTTACTTATTAAAAGAACACAAAACTTTACGGCCGTGGGGGCACTGAATTCACTCAAGTCTAGGGCTCGCTGGGCACAGGAAGGCGGGCCGGGCCCAGTTCTCTCCTTCCGTCGTTTTATCAACCTTCCCTGATGGAAGTCGGGTAACCCATTCACACCTGGGTGGGGTGAGGAAAAATCGGTGGAAAGTAAAGGAAACCAGGGAGCGTCCAAATGAAAGACTGCGTGTTGGCACAAGTGCAGATTTTGTGGCATGTACCGGTGTGGGAAATACCGGTTTTGAAAATGGTACTGACCAGTCTCTCTCTCTCTCTCTCTCTCTCTCTCTCTCTCACGCACACACACACACGCACACACACACACGCACACACACATACACTCTCCTTTTTCAAATCCTTGTTAAATAGTCCAGTTGGTTTGCTGTTATAGTTGTTAGTTTTTCATTAGAAAGATGTTATATTGTTATGCCTTTTCTCTCTCTCTTTCTTTCAGTTAAATCAATCATTTTCTATATGTAACACACACACGCACGTGCGCACACACGCGCACGCACGCACGCACACACACACTTTCATATATTTGCATGCGTACACAGTAATTTCTTCCCCAACCCCCTCGATTTTTTTCCTACCCTCGTCCAATATCACTTTCAGTGAAAAGACGTTAAACCAAACAATCAGAATCGGTATCCAGCTCTTTTTTTTTTAAAGTCCAGTGGAGATGCACATGTGGGAGAATATATCACCTCAGCACTGTCCTATATTTAGCCACAGTGTCGCTCCTGAGAACGTTGATGTTTTTGACTTTTTGCATTCATTATCAGTTGTTTCGCTTGTCAGTTTAACGACTTCTCTTTTACGAAGTCCTTTAAGTAATTTCCTGTAACTGTATTTAGAGGTGTTTTTTTGTTTTTGTTTGTTTGTTTGTTTTGTTTTTCTTTCAAATTTCACCCACATTTTTACCCTCATTTGCCCAGTTTCCCCCAACCGTCCATTCATCCATATCTCCCACCACTTCTAACCGATAATACTCAGATGTATTCATAAATACTTTTACAAAATGTCTTCAATCACCGATATGTGTGACGGGACATTAAACAAAATTCCTTCCTTCGCTCCTCTCTTGCGATCTCTCCAGTCGCTCTCTGTCTTGCACATAGAAAAATACAGAAACCCATCACTCTGCTCATATACATGATAGTCAGTCGTGTCCGACTATGACCATCAGAACAACAGAGGAGGGCAACAGCTGTCACGATTCTTTTGGCTAGTATTTGAATATAGTGGAGAGTGTCTTGCCCAAGTTACATCCCCACTCTCTCGGCCAAGAAGGTTTTTGGGATCGTTCCCAAAGGTCAACCAGCCCTTCAAAGCTCCAGCACTAACAGCCAGTGCAATTTTGCCTCCAAGTTTGAGAGAGAGTCATAATCCTTCACAAAAGGACTAAGCGGTAAACGAATTCCCAATTGCATTGGAAAAACCATAGATAATACAGCTCTCACTCTGCTGTTGGCCCGACTGTGTAAACTTATGTCAGTCTGTAATATAAGCCGAGTGTTGATCCGAACTTCATTTTTGCATGACCAAATGCGCCCCCTTCCTGTATCTGTGAGTGTCTTCACCTCTGCCACCCCAGCTCACTCTCAACGATCAGCTTCAGGTCCACTCTGTTTCCGCGTTCCCAGACTTTCCCAGCACGGCATAACTGGCTGCCGTTCTTTCTCGGTCTTTCGACCTCACACTCTGGAAGGACCACCTTCTCTCGCTTCGTCAAATTTCTGCATTCACAGCTCTTTCCAGTCTGGCCTTAAAATCTCTCTTCTTTCAAAAATTAGTCATTCCGTCTTTTTGGATCAACCTATGTCTGAACCTAGACAAGATCTGCTTTTGGACCACATGTACCAAGACAAGATCTCCTTTTAGACAAGATCTCCTTTTGGACCTCATTTACCAAGACAAGATCTTCTTTTGGACCGCATGTACCAAGACAAGATCTCCTTTTAGACAAGATCTCCTTTTGGACCTCATTTACCAAGACAAGATCTCCTTTTGGACCTCATTTACCAAGACAAGATCTCCTTTTGGACCGCAAGTACCAAGACAAGATCTCCTTTTGGACCACATCTACCTAGACAAGACCTCCTTTAGGACCACCAATTCTTAGACTAGATCTCCTTTTGGACCGAACTCACCTAGACAAGATCTCCTTTTGGACCATCAATTCCTAGACTAGATCTTCTTTTGGACCGAACTGAACCTAGACAAGATCTCCTTTAGGACTGGACGTACCTAGACAAGATATCCTTTTGGACTATCTGTACCTAGACAACATATCCCTTTGGACCACATATTCCTAGACAATATCTCCTTTTGGACCGTCTGCACCTAGACAACATATCCCTTTGGACCACTAATTCCTAGACTACATCTCCTTTTGGACCGACCTATACCTAGACAAGATCTCAGTTTGGACCACGACGTGTACATAGACAATATCTCCTTTTGGACCGAACTGTACCTAGACAAGATCTTTTGGACCACATGTACGTAGACAAGATATCCTTTTGGACCGACCTATACCTAGACAGAATCTCCGTTTGGACCAACCTATACCTTGACAAGATGTCATTTTGCACGGACCTATACTAAGACAAAATCCACTCCTTTTTAAGATGTCCACCCACACCAAATTCTTCTGAAGTGTTTCTTTAAGTGGACACTTCTTTCTTTTTCCTTTGATTTGACATTAATGTTGAAGACTGTCGACCTTGTTTTGTATCCTCCATTTCATGTAGAAGTTTTTTTTCCCCTTCTTTTAGTTTTTTCATATAATTTTTAATCATTTTTTGTTTTTAACACGTTGGACAATAAACAAAATGAATCCAATCAGACTGAATGGAACTGTCTTGTTTGTTTACAAAACGACACAAAACAACAGGAGATTATAGCTAAACTCGGCTATTCTCCCGATAGTTTGTTGTCACATATATACAGTATTTTAAAATGATTCGGAAAAAAAAGCGATACATACATACATACGAGGGTCATTCAATAAATAAGGTGAATTTTTCGGTATAAGGACTTCTAATACAGATAGAAGCTTACTTTTTTTGTTTTTTTTTTGTTTTACTTCTTTTTCACATGGATTTAATTTGTTTTGCAGATTAAAAAAAAAAACTTTGAGAGTTTTGGCGATTAACAAGGATGGCCGACCAAGAAGCATGCTCCAGGATTGAACAGCGGTCAGTTATCAAGTTTTTGGTTGCTGAAGGGTGCAAACCAGTTGAAATTCATAGGAGAATGTCAACTGTGTATGGTGCCACATGTTTCAGCCGAAAAAATGTCTACAAGTGGGCTAAATTGTTTAAAGAAGGACGGAGCAGTGTTGAGGATGAAGACAGGCCTGGAAGGCCTACAGAAGTGAGGTCTCCTGAGGTGATCGAATCAGTCAATGACCTCATTCAGTCTGACAGAAGGGTGACAGTGGATGACATTGCAAGGACTTTGAGCTTATCTGTTGGGACAGCACACAAAATTGTCCATGATGACCTTGGCTACTCGAAGGTCAGCTGCCGGTGGGTGCCAAAGATGCAAGGCCTCACACAGCAGCCCGAACGGTGCAGACCATCAACGAGCTGGGCTGGGAACTGCTCCCTCATCCCCCTCACAGCCCAGACCTTGCCCCTTCAGACTTTCACCTGTTTGGTCCCTTGAAAGCGTTCACGAGAGGCACGAAGTTTGAAAGTGACGATGAAGTCAAAAGTGTTGTGAGCGACTGGCTGAGACATCAGTCCAAAGATTTTTACGCTGAGGGAATACGGAAGCTTGTGCACAGATGGGAAAAGTGTGTGACAGTGCTGGGAGACTACGTTGAAAAAAAAAAGGAAAAAAGTAAGCTTCTATCTGTATTAGAAGTCCTTATACCGAAAAATTCACCTTATTTATCGAATGACCCTCGTACATACATACACACACACACACACACATATATATATATATATGTATCTGTGTGTGCGTGCACGTGCGTGCGTGCGGTTGTGCGTGCGTGCGTGCGTGCGGTTGTGCGTGCGTGTGTGTGTGTGTGTGTTTTGTGTGTGTGTGTGTGTGTGTGTGTGTGTGTGTGTGTGTGAATATGCAAGAAATAAAGAGCAACACAGATTGAGAAACACAAATGGGAGTTTGTGTGTGCGTGCGGTTGTGCGTGCGTGCGTGCGTGCGGTTGTGCGTGCGTGTGTGTGTGTGTGTGTTTTGTGTGTGTGTGTGTGTGTGTGTGTGTGTGTGTGTGTGTGAATATGAAAGAAATAAAGAGCAACACAGATTGAGAAACACAAATGGGAGTTTGTGTGTGTGTGTGTGTGTGTGTGTGTGTGTGTGTGTGTGTGTGTGTGTGTGTGTGTGTGTGTGTGTGTGTGACAGAGAGATGTGGGGAGGAGAGAGAGAGGGAGAGAGAGAGAGAGACAGAGAGAGAGACAGAGAGAGAGACAGAGAGAGACAGAGAGACAAACAGAGACAGAGACAGAGACAGAGACAAACAGAGACGCAAATGATTTATTCATACAGGCACAACGCAACGCAAACCCATTTCGTTTCCAAATGCCAAGACATCCGATGAGTCCACAGGGGATCTAAAACTGCAGTCATATCAAGCACACACACAGTTGGCTCTGTCCCTCAGAAGCTATTCAAATGGCCTTCAGTCGCTATCTTTGACGGGTTTATATCGTCCTCTGATAACACCCCCGCTATCCCCCAAGTCCCTCCCCATCAGGTCCCTATCTTCTGTCCTTATCTATTAATTTAAAAAAGCAAATCAACAACGAAACATCTTTTTTCTTTGTACAGTCATTATCATTTATCTGTGTGTGTGTGTGTGTGTGTGTGTTTACCTTCACTGGCAACACCATGGCAGGCATTGTACTCATGATTGACGGGCGCAATAGCCGAGTGGTGGCAGCGCTGGTCTTTCAATATGAGGGTTCCGGGTTCGAATCTCGGTAACGGCGCCTGGTGGGTAAAGGGTGAAGATTTTTCCGATCTCCCAGGTCAACACATGTGCAGACCTGCCTGTGCCTGAACCCCCTTCGTGTGTATACAGCAAGAAGAAGATAAAATATGCACCGTTAAAGATCCTGTAATCCATGTCAGCGTCCGGTGGGTTATGGAAACAAGAACATACCCAGTATGAACACCCCCGAAAACGGGAGTATGGCTGCCTACATGGCGGGGTAAAAACGGTCATACACGTAAAAACCCACTCGTGTACATACGAGTGAACGTGGGAGATGCAGCCCACGAACGACGACGAAGACGAAGATGAAGAAGAAGAAGAAGAAGAAGAAGAAGAAGAAGAAGAAGAATTACACAAAACAAAACAACAAGACATCTTTCTTCTCTGTATAATCATTTCTAACGGCATAAACATTATCATTTATCTTCTTCTTTTTCGGGGAGGGGGGGGGGCGGTGGGGGTTACCTTCACTGGCAACACCATGGCAGAATCTGTAAAATCTTTGGACCTATGATCCAACGTTCACCAGTGATGAGGGTTGGAGACCAGCCCGGTTTCGGCATGGAGTTGTGTCCTTGGGTTAGGCGCTTAACTCCGGTTTTCCTCACTCCATCCACATGTATCACCTTACCTACACGTGTTTTTTTTTCTTTCTTCTTTTGGTCTGGCCGATAAAACGAGAAAAAAGGTACCAAGAATTGTCGAAATTGAGAACTTTCCGGGTAATTCAGAATATTTGTGATTCTGTTAACTTTTGCCATTGTTATAAAGTGGGTTACACAACTTTATTTTTTTTCAAAAACAAAATTCTCACCAAACTCCCCTCTCGCCCTACTACCTTCCTACTCCCTTAAAAACAATCACCATCAACAACAACAACAACAACAGCAACAACAAAATTCAGCCACCAAAGAAACAAACAACAAACAAAAAAACAACTCTGTATTGTCTGATTCCGACGTAACTGGAGACAATGCAGACAATTTACGAAACTGAGAGCATAGCATCTGATTAGAAAATATGAGAAAAAAAACAACAACCCAACAACAACCATGTTTCTTATGAGTTTTTTAAATATATCATTTCAGATTGAATACTTTCTCAAGGAAACAAGATCCTAGCCACGATATTAATGATAACATTTTTCTTTTCTTCTCGTGACGGAGAATGAAAAACAGGAAATGCTCTGACACCAGTTTAAAGAGAGAGAGAGAGAGAGAGAGAGAGAGAGAGAGAGAGAGAGAGAGAGGGGAGAGAGAGAGACAATGGGGGAGAGAGGGAGAGAGAGAGGGGGGAGGGCGAGATAGAGAGGGAGAGTGGGGGAGAGAGAGAGAGCGGCAGAGAAAGGGAGGGAGGGAGAGAGAGGGAGAGAGAGAGAGAGAAAAGGAGAGAGCGGGAGAGAGAATGGGGAGAGAGAGGGAGAAAGAGAGGAGGGAGATATATATATAAAGAGAGAGGGGGAGAGAGAGAGATATGGAGAGGAGGAGAGGAGAGAGAGAGATAGGCTAGAGGGGAGGAGAGGAGGTAGAGAGAGATGGAGAGAGAGACAGAGAGAGAGAGTAGTGATGCATATACAGAGAGAGAGGGAGGGAAGAGAGAGAGATGGTGAGGAGAAGAAGAGGGAGAGAGACTGGCAGAGGGGAAGAGAGAGAGAGGCGAGAGAGAGAGAGAGGGGAAGAGTCGGGGAGAGAGAGAGGGAGAGATAGAGACGGAGAGAGACGGAGAGAGGGAGAGAGAGTGGAGGGATGTATATATAGAGAGAGGGAGAGATAGAGACAGAGATGGAGAGGAGGAGAGGAGGGACAGAGGGGAGAAAGAGGGAGAGAGATTGGGAGAGGGGAACGAGAGGAGAGAGAGGTAGAAAGAAGGAGAGAGGAGGGAGAGAGAAGGAGAGATAGAGAGAGAGAGAGATGGAGAGAGGAAGAGAGACGGAGAGAGGGGTGGAGAGGGAGAGGGAGGGAAAGGGGCGTGAGAGGAAAAGATAGGGAGAGAGAGAGAGAGAGAGAGAGAGAGAGAGAGAGACAGAGACAGAGACAGAGACAGAGAAACTCAGAACTCAGAACGTTTATTCAAGGAATAAGATTTTAGGCATTGCCTGTTCTTTCAGTTTGTCCTTGCTGATACACATCCATTAGAAAATGTGCGCACATATATGAAGGATGAAGAGAGAAAAAAAAAAGGAAAATGAAATGAGACAGAGACGGGGGTGGGGGTGGAGAAAGAAAGAGACAGAAAGAGAGAGAGAGAGAATATTACTCAAGGATAAAGATTTTAGGCATTGCTTAGACTTCCAGTCTGTCCTTGTGACAACAATAATAACGATGAGATACAACGAGAAGAGAGAGAGAGAGAGAGAGAGAGAGAGAGAGAGAGAGAGAGAGAGAGAGAGAGAGAGAATACTACTCAAGGATAAAGATTTCAGGCATTGCTTAGACTTCCAGTCTGTCCTTGTGACAACAATAACAATAACGGTGAGATGCAACGAGAGAGAGAGAGAGAGAGAGAGAGAGAGAGAGAGAGAGAGAGAGAGAGAGAGAGAGAGAGAGAGAGAGAGAAACAAGTCAATGACAGGATGCATGGGGTGTACTGCCTAAAAGCGTTTTGAAAAAAAAAAGCAACCAAAAACATACAAAAGCCGGCGATGTTAGGTGGGTTTTTTGTTGTTGTTTTTTCCACGAGAAGATTAACTCGAAACAGACCCACAGAATCATTTTTACTCTTCCTCCCCTATCCACTCCGCCCCCTCCCCCTCCCACGCCGCCCAAGCCCTCCCCCACCCCCATCCCTTTCCAGCATAGTAATAATCAAAACAAAGGGAGGGAAGGACTGTAAAATTCCCCACTCCTCCCATTCTGCCCACTCACAAAAACCAAAACAGCAACACCACTTCAAAAGCAAAAGTGGCGGAAAATCTGGCCGAAACAAAACCCCAGTATAATGCTTCGTGGCAGACTGATGAATATGCATGAGTATTCAAATGGCGTACCCATTGACTACGGCCCGAACTGACACAAATTGTAGTTCCATGGAGCTCACCACCTTTCCAATGAAAAGGTCACCCGGGTTTGAGCACTGAGCACTCTTTGAGCCAACAAGAAAAACCAATCGCGCGGCTGTTTGTCTCCCTTTATTGATGGCAGCTGTTTATGTCTGAATCGTGACAAAAATCTGACAGCCGTAGTTCGCCCTGTTCCTCGTTGCCTAAGAGGTGTCGTTGGGGGTATGGTGCGTGTTGAGTGTCAATACGTCAGTTCTTTTGTAGGACATAAAACGGAGTGTGGAAGAATTAGGGGAGGAGAAAGAGTGCAGATGAATGAGGAATTTGTGTTTGATTGTGAACCTGAAGGGCAGCAAATTGACAATAAAATCTGTTTGCTGCACACACACACACACACACACACACACACACACACACACACACACACACACACACAGAGACACTATGAAAGAGAGAAAAAAGAGAAAAAGAAAGAACATAATGACAGAATGAGATTCAGAAAGAATAGAAAAAGGAAGAAAGACGGCAAAGGACAAAGAAGAACTAAACCAACAAAAGTACTGGAAATCTGTTGAAACAAAGACCAGTACTTATTTGCTTTGCTGAAAGAAAGAAGGAAATAGGAAACAGAGAAACAAAGAAAGAAACAAAACACAAACAAAAACGTAAAACAGGAAATAGAAAAGAAAATAATCTATTTATTTATTCATTTAGTTATCTATCTGTTTAATAAGACGTCTTGCTATAGCACACATGCTTCAAGCTCTATGCACGACTAACAGACAGGCAACAAAAACCAAAGAAAGAAAAGAAAAAGATTGATGGATAGATCGATAGATAGATAGATAGGTAGGTAGAGACAGATAGATAGATAAGTAGACAGAAAGACAGACAAACAGATAGACAGACAGACAAAGATATATCGGTAGATATATAGATAGAAAATACTTTTGATCATATAACTGCAAGAAAACAGCCTGATATAGATAACCAAAACAAGGTTGATATACTGACCTACTGAATGAGTTTCGAAAGAAATAAAGAAACAAACGAAAGCAAAATATGGAAAAAAAATGAGAAAAGAAAAATGATAAGACACAACAGCAGAAAGAAATCTGAGAAAAAAAAAGAGCAAACATTATCCGTTTTACAAAAAAACAAACAAAAGTTTGTAAGAAACAATGAAAGAAACATAAAGGTACAGACAGACAGACAGAAAAGCAGGGATCGAAAACTGAAACAGTGAAAGACAAACTGACGGACAGACGGACAGACAGACAGACAGACTGATCAGTACAGACCAAAAGCGTTCTGTCCTCAAGAAGTTCGGGAAGAAAGAGTCTGTTGGAACCAACAGACCACATCCGCAGACAACTGTCTGTTTCTGCCACAATCATATTCCCGATCCAGCATCCACTGGTATCGTACTGTATTGTATTGTATTGTATTGTATTGCATTGCATTGCATTCTATTGCATTTTTATTGTATTGTATTGTTTTGCATTGTACTGAATAGTATTGTATTGCATTTTATTGTATTGTATCGTATTGCATTGTACTGTATTGTCCTTTATTGTATTGCATTGCACTGCATTGTACTGTATTGTATTGAATTGTACTGTATCACTGTTTTGTTATTACAGATTTCTTTGTTAAAAATTCGAGCTGCTCTAACCAGGGAGAGCACGTCGCTACTGTGAGAGCGCCATCCTTTTCATATGTTTTCTATCTACCTGTATTTGTTTTCTTATAAAAATGGAATTTTCTATTTAAGAACAAAATGGCATGGGACAACCCTTTTGTTGCCGCGGGTTCTTGTAGGTGCGCTAGGTGTATGCTGCAAAGGGACCTCGGTTTATTGCCTCATCTGAATGACTAACCTCCAGACCACCACCACTCAAAGTCTAGTGGAGGGAGAGAAAAAAAAACTGACGAGTGTGAGATTCGAACCAGTGCACTCACATTCTCTTACTTCCTAAGCGGACGCATTACCTCTACACCAACACTCCACTGATCAAAAACGAAAGAGGGAAGGAGGGACAAATTCCATACTCTTGCATCCAGCCCACCCACAAACCCTTATAGCGACACCACTTCCAAACTTGCGGGGGTGGGAGTGTGTGGGAGGGGTGGGGTGGGGTGGGGTGGGGTGGGGTGGGGGAAATCTGGCAGAAACAAAACCCACAATACTGCATTGGGAGACGGATGAATATGCACGAGAAATGTCATGTCCATTTAATACAGACCCTGTTGACACAACTGGCCTCCTTAGTGCTCAACATTTCTCCAATGAAAAGATGACCTTGGTTTGAGCACTGAGACCTCTTTGAGCCAACAAGAAAAAGCAATTATGAGGCCGTTTTCCCCTCGGTTATTGATGGCATGCTGCTTACGTCTGAATCATGAGAGAATCTGACGGCCATAGTTCACTCTTTTTTTTTCTTCTTCTTGCCTAATTGTATGGCTCTTGTTAGGTGTCAAAATGTCACTTCTTTTTCTGGACATGGAAACTCATGTGGACGAGTTCGGGGACATTAATCATAGGTTGGTTGAAAGAGAGGATTTGTGTTTAATTTACATTTGAATGGAAAGGTGGGTGGGTGTAGGGACGAGGATTTGTTTCTTTGCTGAAAAGAGGCCAAAATAACCATAGAAACAAAGAAAGAAGGCCAGAGAAAAACAGTAAACAGAGGAAAGAAGGAAGTGTGGATGGAAGGATGGGAGGGAGAAAAAGACAGATAAATAGATAAATAATAAGACAATTCTTTAAAGAGAAATGGACCACTGAAAGAAAGATTAGTTAAGGAAAAATCAATGAAAATGAAGATATGAATAAAAATAATGAGAGAAGGAAGAAAGAGGTAAGAAATCAACAACAACAACAACAACAAAAAAGCGAAACTGCACAGTTGCAGGTAAATTACTAAACAATGAAAATCGAAGAAAGACGAAGGAATGAAATGAACAACAAACAAAAGACAAAAGTCGTAGAAGACAAAGAAAAAAAAAGTAAGACAGACAGAAAGGAAAAAAAAAAGGAGAAAGGAAGAAAGGAAATTAGAAATGAGAAGAGGGGAAATGTGTGACACTGCATGTTAAATTAGAAAAAAAGCTTGGTAGATAAAAAGAAAGACATATGTACAAACAGACAGACAGACAGAGACAGAGACAGACAGAGAGAGAGAGAGAGAGAGAGAGAGAGAGAGAGAGAGAGAGAGAGAGAGAGAGATCAGATTGTGTCTACCTCGCCTCTTTCAGATAATGTGCATGAAAGTACCATGTATGTGTTTTATATGTTCCATGGCCTTGAAAATGTTTCAGCATGACAATGATAAGTAGAAAGATTACAAGGGAATACAAAGAGAGAAAAGAAGAGAGAATAAAGAGATGAGAGAAGAAGAAGAAAAAAAAAAAGAAAAAAAAAGACAACAGAAAGGAGAAAAATGATGATGGCAGGAACAAAAAGAAAAACACACAAAATGAAAAAAAAGGAAGAAAGGAAAGACAAAAAGAAAGAAAGAAAGAAAAAAAGAAGAAAAAAAAGAAATAAAAGGAAAAAAAGAGGGAAAGAGCCTTCCAAGGATGCTGAGACTATCCTGTTCATTTGAAGAAATTTTACGCATCCGCTAATTTCTCCTAAACACACACACACACACACACACACACACACACACACACACACACACACACACACAAAAAACCCCACACAGACAGAAAACCAAAGACGAAAACAGAACCAGTGAGAGACAGAGAAACTGGTCAGCATTGACCCAAAGGCTGTCAGTAGAACTGAACACATCCACAGACTATTTTTTTCCACAGAAGCGTTCCATATCCAATACCCACACTAATCAAAATCGAAAGAGGAAAGGAGGGACGATGCCCATACTTCTCCCAACCCACCACACTCACAAACTATAAACAGCAACACCACTTCAAAAGCAAGAGTGGGTGGAAACCTCTTAGCAACGAACCCTACAACGCTTTATGGCAGACTGATGAATATGCATGAGCATTTAAATGGCGTACCCATTGACTACGGCTCCAGCTGACACACGTCGTAGTTCCACGGAGCTCACCACCTTTCCAATGAAAAGGTCACCCGGGTTTGAGCACTGAGCACTCTTTGAGCCAACAAGAAAAACCAATCGTGCGGCTGTTTGTCTCCCTTTATTGATGGCAGCTGTTTATGTCTGAATCGTGACAAAACTCTGACAGCCGTTGTTCGCCATGTTCCTCGTTGCCTAAGAGGTGTCGTTGGGGGTATGGTGCGTGTTGAGTGTCAATACGTCAGTTCTTTTGTAGGACATAAAACGGAGTGTGGAAGAATTAGGGGAGGAGAAAGAGTGCAGATGAATGAGGAATTTGTGTTTGATTGTTGATGGAAATTACAGCACACTGAGCATGAAATCTGTTTGCTGCGTTTTCCATCGGGAAATGTGTCTTTTGGACGGGTCATGCACATGCATTTGTTCATACGTTTTTTCTTTCTTTTTTTCCGCCCGGGCGCATGCGCATGTGTGTGTGTGTGTGTGTGTGTGTGTGTGTGTGTGAGAGAGAGAGAGAGAGAGACAGAGAGAGAGAGAGAGAGAGAGAGAGAGAGAGACAGAGAGAGAGAGAGAGAGAGAGAGAGAGAGAGAGAGAGAATATTCAGCAGAAAATAAAAATAGATGTGTCATTGTTGCTCACAAGTTCTTGAAAAACAACAACACCAGTTCTCTTGTCAGTAGACGATATAAATCAATCAATCAATCTCTCTATCTGTGTTTCTGTCTCTTTCTGTCTCCTTCACTCACTCACTTCATCTTTCTCTGTCTCTCTGTCTGTCTGTCTGTCCGTCTCTTTCTCCATCTTTATCAATCTCTCATGCTAGCTCTCCATGTCTCTGTCCATCTGTCTGTCTTCCTCTTCTTCTCTTCGTCTCTCTGCTCCTCTCTTTCTTAGTCTTTGTCTCTCCCTCGGATTGTCTCTGTCTCTCCCTCTAATTGTCTCTGTCTCTCCCTCTAATTGTCTGTTTCTCCCCTCTAATTGTCTGTTTCTCCCCTCTAATTGTCTGTCTCTCCCTCTGATTGTCTCCGTCTCTCCCTCTGTTTCTCCCTCTGATTGTCTCTGTCTCTCCCTCTGTTTCTCTCGGTTTCTAATTGTCTCTGTCTCTCCCTCTGTTTCTCTATGTTTCTAATTGTCTCTCCCTCTGATAGTCTCTGTCTCTCCCTCTGATTGTCTCTGTTTCTCCCTCTAATTGTCTCTGTCTCTCCCTCTGTCTCTGTTTCTCCCTCTGATTGTCCCTGTTTCTCCCTCTGATTGTCTCTGTTTCTCTCTCTGATTGTCTCTGTCTCTCCCTCTAATTGTCTCTGTCTCTCCCTCTTCTCTGTTTCTCCCTCTGATTGTCTCTGTTTCTCCCTCTGATTGTCTCTGTTTCTCCCTCTGATTGTCTCTGTTTCTCCCTCTGTCTCTGTTTCTCCCTCGGATTGTCTCTGTTTCTCCCTCTGATTGTCTCTGTTTCTCCCTCTGATTGTCTCTGTTTCTCCCTCTGTCTCTGTCTCTCCCTCGGATTGTCTCTGTCTCTCCCTCTAATTGTCTCTGTTTCTCCCTCTGATTGTCTCTGTCTCTCCCTCTAATTGTCTCTGTCTCTCCCTCTAATTGTCTCTGTTTCTCCCTCTAATTGTCTCTGTTTCTCCCTCTGTCTCTGTTTCTTCCTCTGATTGTCTCTGTTTCTCCCTCTAAATGTCTCTGTTTCTCCCTCTGTCTCTCCCTCTGTCTCTTTCTGTCCCTCTGTTTCTCCCTGATTGTCTCTGTCTCTCCCTCTAATTGTCTCTGTTTCTCCCTCTGATTGTCTCTGTTTCTCCCTCTGATTGTCTCTGTCTCTCCCTCTAATTGTCTGTGTCTCTCCCTCTGTCTCTGTTTCTCCCTCTGATTGTCTCTGTCTGTCTCTTTCTGTCCCTCTGTTTCTCCCTCTGATTGTCTCTGTCTCTCCCTGTAATTGTCTCTGTCTCTACCTCTAACTGTCTCTGTCTCTCCCTCTAATTGTCTTTGTTTCTAATTGTCTCTGTCTCTCCCTCTAACTGTCTCTGTCTCTCCCTCTAAATGTCTCTGTTTCTCCCTCTGTCTCTCCCTCTGTCTCTATCTGTCCCTCTGTTTCTCCCTCTGATTGTCTCTGTCTCTCCCCCTAATTGTCTCTGTCTCTCCCTCTAATTGTCTCTGTTCTAAATGTCTCTGTCTCTCCCTCTAATTGTCTCTGTCTCTCTCTCTCTCACAAACTCTCTCTCCAGAGGGCTGGACACAAACAATCACATTGTGCTTATTCCTTTTCCATCTTAAAATATATAAAAAATTCGTTCGTTCGTTCTCTTTGACTCTCTGTATGTTTCTCTCTGTGTATCTCTCTCCACCTCTGTTTATATTTCACTCTGTTTCTCCGTATTTCTGCCTATATTCGTCTCTCTCTCTCTCTCTCTCTCTCTCTCTCTCTCTCTCTCTCTGTCTGTCTGTCTGTCTCTCTTTCTCTCCCTGGAAAATGATACGAGATAGTGAAGAACAAAGTTCTAATCTCAGTGAAACCGAGACTCAAGTCTTCATTCACAAGCCAGTGAACAAACAAACCACCCAGTTCCTATCTTAATGAAGCCATGACTTTCAATTTCAATCCCTGGAGGGTTCGAGAACAACGTTCTAATCTTAATGAAGCCGGAACTTCGCTTTTCATTTCCAAGACGGTGAAGAATTGCTTTCTTCTAATTTTGATAAAAAACCAGGACTTAGCTGTTCATTTCCAATTTCTCTTCGTCCAACAACCCCCAAAATCAATCTCCATTCTGGTTGAGAAAAAGAGAGCACGAAGGAGAGGAGTGAAGTGGTGAGAAGAAAGAGATGGACAGAGAGATAGACAGAAGGATACAGAGACTGAATGATGGAAAGAACTACCCCCCACCCCCAACCCCTCCCCCGAACCCCCATAACTGTCCTCCCGACACACACACACCCACCCACACACACCCACACACACACACACACATACACACCACTGTACCATACAATGCAATTCGACACACTGAAATGTTACACAATACATCACATCTGAATACAATACAATACAACACGGGGTGTACGTGCGAAAGCACATACGTGCGCGGGCTCAGGTGGGTGATCTTTCTGAAATGGAAGTTGCTACTAAGTTTGGTCCTGTGAAAACGGTTTCCTTTCTTGATACGTAAGACAATATCTGAGCACACAAATCAAAAGGAAGAACGAATTCATTATTTTGATCGGTTGTGAAAGTGAGACAGACAGACAGACAGACGGACAGAGAAAGAAAAAAAGAAAGAAAGACAGACAGAGAAAGACAGAAAGACAGACAGACAGACAGAGAAAGAAAGAAAGACAGACAGAGAAACTCAGAACTCCAAACGTTTATCATTCTCCTCTGTCCGCGCTAATCTACATCTATTACAAAATTGTGTACACGCGTATATGAAGGAAGAAGAAGAAAAAAAAAGTTAAATGAAATGAGAGAGAGTACGAGAGAGAGAGAGAGAGAGAGACAGAGACAGTGAGAGAGGGACAGAGAGAGATAGAAAGAGACAGAGAGAAATTCACAACTCACAACGTTTATCCGTCTCCTCTGTCCATGCTAATCTACATGCCATGTCAAATTGTACACGCGTATATGTAGGGGGAAGAAGAAGAAGAAAAACAAAACAAAATGAAATGAAAGAGAGAGAGCGAGAGAGAGAGAGAGAGAGACAGACAGACAGACAGACAGACAGACAGAGAGAGTGAGAGAGATAGCGAGAGCGAGAGAGAGAGAGAGAGAGAGAGAGAGGGCGAGAGAGAGAGAGAGAGAGAGAGAGAGACAGACAGACAGACAGACAGACAGACAGACAGACAGAGACAGAGATAGACAGAGAGAGACAGAGACAGACAGAGAAAGACAAAGAGAGAAACTAAGAACTCTAAACGTTTGTCCTCCCCTGTCCATGCTCATCTACATGCCATACAATTTGCACACACGTATATGAAGGAGGGAGAAGATTGATTGATTGATTGATTGAATCTTTAATGGGTAAAGAATTAGGCACAGTAAAGGCCTTTTTACAATTCTGCCCATTTAACGACATAAAAAATAAAGAACGAACGACACAAAACATAAAAATAAAGAAATAAACTGAAATAAAATAAAATAATAAGAACGACGAATAAGAATAGGAACTTGAATAGTCTATTAAAGGTAACAAAGCGATGAAAAACTGGAACAATTGGTACATTACATGTACATAGGTACTTACACACACACACACACACACACACACACACACACACACACACACACACACACACACACACAATTATAAAACAAGCAACAAAGACATACGTACACATTCACGCCTACACACTCAAACACACACAAACACACACACGCACTTACTGTTCACACATACACATACATTCAATTTTTCATTCATCATGGCATGGCAGCTAGTGGACTGAGTACAAGCAAGCATTTGCAAAAGACCGCGAGTAGGTTAATCAAATGTATCGAATAGAAATATTCTTATCTTAGTTTTAAAGAGAGATATGGCTGGAATTTGACGACATGTCTTTGGAAGCATGTTCCATTCGATGCTTCCATTACATGAGAGACTCATCTTAAATAAATCAATTTTAGGCTTTGGGACAATAGCTCTATCTGAATTACGTTGGAACTGGAAACAAAATAACGATTTTAAATATTGTGGGCATGCGTTATGAACAATTTTATGCATAAGAATCAATGTGTTATATCTAATAAGTATATGAACAGGTAATATTTGAAGTTCTTTGTACATATTGTGCACAGATCCACCTGTGGTATTTACATGGTTAATCATCTTAATGGCACGTTTTTGTAAAGAGCAAAGTGGCTTTAATGTAGAAGGAGGACATTTACCCCAAATAATCGAGCAATAGCTGAGGCGAGACTGGATATAGGCAAAGTAAAACACACGTCTAGAATGATTATCAAGAAAGTGTTTGATCTGTGATAATTGGAATACACTAGATGATACTTGTTTTATGAGGCAATGAATATGTTCCTGCCACGAAAGATTTTGATCAATAGTAATGCCTAATAGTATATGCTTAGTAACTTGTTTGATAGTATTGTCTTTATATTTTATGTTAAGTTGTGCGTCTTTTATGTTCTGTCTTTTCTGACGAGGACAAATTAACATGCATTCTGTCTTTTCAGGGTGCACGACCATATCATTAGCATCACACCAGTTTTCGACAGATTTCATGTTGGCATTCAGGTGATAACTAATTTCGTCAACATTGTGACTAGCATATTGTATTGATGTATCATCAGCAAATAAATCACAGATTGCATGTTGAATTGATAAAGGTAGATCGTTGATATACAAGGAAAATAAAAGAGGGCCTAGAATTGACCCCTGCGGTACTCCTCTTGGAACATGCCTTTTGGAAGAAATAAAGCCACGTGAATAGACAGCCTGAATACGGTTTTCTAGGTAAGATCTGAGAAACAATAAGCAGTTATCGTCAATACCATAACATTTCAATTTGTGAAGCAATATTTCGTGATTGATTAAGTCAAACGCTTTTGTAAAATCAAGGAATATCACTCCAACCACCTTGCTTTTATTAATATCACGCAGCCATGCATCAGTTATTCTACATAAAGCGGTTTCACAAGAATGGTGCTGTCTAAATCCTGATTGATTGGTATGTAGAAGCTGATATTTTTCAATAAAGAATGTAAGACAAAGGTGTACATGACGTTCTAGAACTTTTGAGACAGAAGACAACAATGAGATTGGTCTGTAATTATTGACATCATTAACATCACCTTTTTTATGCAGGGGAATAACCTTTGCATATTTAAACTCTTTTGGAAAATGATTTTTGGATAGACAAAGATTGAAGAGATAAGTAAGAGAATCGGCAATATAAGGTGCAGATAGTTTTAATATTTTTGGACTAATGCCATCGAAGCCACACGAGTTTTTATTTTTTAGCGATACTAAATAAGATAAGACTTCATGAATAGACATTAATGGAACAGAAAACTTTGTTTTTATATCTTTATTATAACAGAAGTTTTCTAAGATGCTGAAATCAAAAGAAGTGTGTGCACTGTCATTTGCGATTAATTTGTTTCCAATGTCAGCAAAGTGATTGTTCAGTGTATCAACAGGAATGAGACATTCCGCATTTGAATTGTTTGGTTTGGTGAGTTGGTGTATAGCCTTCCATATGGAGGCTGTGTTGCTTTTGTCTTCGATTAGCTCACGAAAGAAAATCCGTTTAGACTTTCTGATCATGTATTTGACAATATTACGTTTCTTCTGGTATTCTTCGAATGGACCGATTATCTTTTGATGGTCTCTGTCATCCATTGCTTGAAAGATATCTTGCGTAAGCCAACTCGGAAGAATTTCCGACTTGACTCGTCTCTGAATTAAAGGGATATGTGTATCAACAACATGCAGTAACGTTGCAGTCCAAAAGGAAAGGGCTTCGTCTGGATTAGTAAAGCTATAAATGTTAGTGAAAGGTGCAGAAATGAGGTCTGATTGAAAGGCGTCCAGATTAAAATGTTTAAATGACCGAAATGTGACAACAGTATGACCTGTTTTGGGTATTTTGAAACCCTTTTTTCCCCATGTAATGCAGACGGCATTGTGGTCACTTACGCCAACATTCGGCACACAAATTTCTCGAACTGATGTTAGATTGGATGTATAAATATGATCTAAGAGCGTTCTAGTTTTTTGTGTAACTCTGGTGGGGGAATCAATACACTGATGGAGATTGTAAGACGTATAGATGTTGTTCCATCGGCTATGACGCTGAAAAAGATCTAAATTAAAGTCACCCAAAATTAATACTTCTTTTTTTGAAAGCCAGGCGCTGTCCATCATTTCACAAAAATCGTCATACCACTTGGAAAAACTCTTAGGATGTCTGTACAAAAATGCTATAAGGAGCGAATCTGTTGATTTATTTTGGGATTGAACTTCAAGCCACAGTGATTCAACATCTGGATGATGTAGGTCATTACGAATTCTGTACGGAACGTTATTTTGAATATAAATGACGATACCACTTTCTTTAGATTTTTGAGGATTTTTCCGAACAATATTGTAACCAGGAATAGAAATAGATTTGTCATTAATGTGAATGTTCGTCCATGATTCAGAAAAGCCAAAGATATGGAATGGTTTATCATTATTATATATCATCTTCGATACGTCTGTCATTTTATTGACCAAATGACATATGTTTAAGTGACCTACTCGCAGTCCTTCACAAACAGGCCAGTTCGAAACATTAGCAGGACTTGACATTAGTGCATAATAAAAATACTACCTAGATTTTCGAAATGCAGTTCTAGTAAGGGAAAGTGCTGAATAATTCAAGCTGAGAGAGAGAGAGAGAGAGAGAGAGAGAGAGAGAGAGAGAGAGAGAGAGCTTGTATGTCTGCGTTGATTTGACGCCAAGGCAAGTCTCTGGGAACGTCAACGATGCAAACTGAAACATCCATGGCGATGACAGCTTGCAGGGGAGGTGGAGGTGGGGAGGTGGGGTGAGTTAAGTTCCCACAACGTCGTGTACGATCTGGGCTGATCGTCAGTCATCTAATTATTTATGATACAAGAGATTGTATCACGGGGTGAGGTCTGAGAGCTGGGAATTGGTCTGTTTGTAAAGAAGGGTTGAAGAGTGGTACAGATTTAACGGGGAAAGGGTGTGTGGTATGTTGGTAAGCATTGTGGAATGATGGTTGTTCTGGTGACAAAGAATAGCGGTTTCCAAATACTTTGTTTGAATAATGACACAAGTTGTTGGAATAGTGGTCAAATTGACTATCAGCAGCAGCTGGCTGGAAGTCGTACTGGTCTTGATGACAGACAGCAGGATTGGGTGGAGGGTCGAAGTGCTGTGCATGTGAGGCCATGGGGAACAGGTCCTGATTAGCGTCTGGTGGAAAGTCGTGGCGCCGTGGCTGCGTGATGGGAAACTGGGCCTGATGAATGGCTGGTGGGAAGTTGTGGCGCCGTGGCTGTATGATGGGGAACTGGTCCTGATGCATTCTAGTAGCACCGGGTGGAAGGCTGAAGCGTTGTGGCTGTGTAGGCATGTAGTGCTGGTCCTGTAATGGATGAACAGGGAACTTGCGGGGTTGGGTCGGCTGACCGTTAGAAAAAACGGGCCTCAAACGATGATATGGACCACCCTGATGAATGTGTTTCCCACGGAACCGGCGTTCTTGATTAAGTGTTAATTGACTGACAGGATGCCTAGATGTATGTTGACGGTGGTGTGTATGACAACCAGTCAGCCCTTTGGGTTTCTGAGAAGTGTTAGGATTTTTTTCAGTTTCTGAAAGACGCTTTTCAGTGAGCTGTAGATTGTGGGCCAACTGAGCAGTTCCTTTTTTACTCAGATGGATATGATCTGAATAAAGGGTACCATCTGAAGGTGATCTGAAGGATGGCATATGGTTTATGACTGGTACTCCAAGACGATGGCATACACTTGACAGGGTTCTGTTTGATGGGAAAATAGCGTTGTTGAAGTTGTGATTTCCCTTTGCCGGAACAATGGAGCTCATCTGAATGGATGCCCTGGGGAAAACACGGTGAATACTTGATATGAGGTTGTTCCATGTGTCTTCTCCGATGCGACTACTTGTACAGTCGTTAACACCGACATGGACAGTGACCAATTCAATACCTTTGTTTTCACCCAAAGAGTCAAGCCATTGTTTCAGATCAGTGCTTGTCATTCCAGGTACACAAATCTTAAAAAGATAGGTACCGGGCGTTGTGATCCTCCTAGGGTTTATATATCTGATGACAGAGTCACCAATTAGAACCCTGGTGGCTCTTTCTGGGATTGTTAGTTTAGATAAAGTGTTCAGAGCAGATCGCTGTGAGCCTTTTGATGTGACAGTGGAAGAAGATTGAGACTGTGGATCACCATCGTCGTGGTGTTTGGTACGGTTTGAAGTGCGACGAGTTTTGAAGGTCTGGAAGTCGGTGTCACAGGGTACGTTGTCACTGTCGACATGCTCGAGATGAAGAAAACGATTCGAAGTGGCAACATTTGCAACATGTTCAGTGATTGAAGCTGATCCATTTGTCTGTGTGGATGATGTTACGAGTGTCTTAGATGTGAGACAGTCTAGTTTTGATTGTAGAGAGTGTATGTGAGTTTTCATAGCATCATTATCACTCAACACAGTGTCGAGTGTTTTTTCCAGCTGGGCAATTTTCCGAAGCACACTTCTGAGATGAATGTTATCAACGTCTTCTGAACAATGATCAACCAAAATATTCGAAGAAAAATTAGAAGGCTTTGAACTTGTTAGCTCTGGGAAGAATGTATCAGAAGACTGCTCACTGCTCTGGCTCTGGCTCTGTGGTGGACTTTTCTCAACGAGTTCAGAACTACTGGCGTTCTTTGTATCAGAAGAAGAAACAGATACATTGTCCTGTACAGTCTGTGTGTCTGAAGTTGAATTGATGACGGGGACGAATGGGCGTGGTGGTGACGACAAAAAAGATAAATGAAGTGAAGCTGATGTGTCATGTGGATGAACCATCTCTCCATTGTTCACAGGCCCACCAGAAGCAGGTATATTGCTCACGCTGGCAGAATGTGGACATATCAGAGTGAGCTCGGAGGAGTGGTCGTTCTGGGCTCCTGTAGACCTTTCTGGTGATGAGTTAGACCTTTCTGGTGATGAGTCAATCTCTTCACTGCCGCCAATCATCAGCAGTGGTTGGTGTGACTGAGGAACTTCAGCACCAATATTCAGCTCATGGAGTTGAGCAGGGAGAGGGATGCCCTGGATAGCTGTCTCGGATGCCTCTCTACCTGCATGTTTGTCATAAAGATCCTCCACTAATGTCTTGAGGATTCTGAACTCTTCATTGACCCAGAAGAAGAAGAAGAAGAAGAAGAAGTAAGATGAAATGAAAGAGAGAGAGAAACAAAGACAGAAAGACAGAGAGAGAGAGAGAGAGGGGAGGGGCGTGGGGGGTGGGGGTGGAAGCAACGGATCAAATTGTTCTCTAACAAAAACACCGGAGGTAGGTTGGTGGACAAACGTGACGTTTTGAGCCCTATAAGGCCAGGAGTAAAGAGCGTCTTTCCGCTTCATCTTTCACGTCTCTCCCTGTCTCACACCGAATAAAGTACAAGATCAGCACTCTATGTTATAGATGCATTCACAAAACTGCCCCTTCCTATCTCTGCGGCTGCCTTCACCTCTACACTCCATCTCGCTCACTACGATCGGCCTCGGATCCACTCTGTTTACGCATACCCAGATTCAAACACTCGACTATTGGCCGCCGTTCTTTCTCTGTTTCTGGACCTTGCGATTGGAATGAACTTCCTTTTTCGCTTCGTCAAGTCTCTTTCAAGTCTAGCCTTAAAACCCACCTCTTCCCAAAATAGCCTCCCTTGCCTGCCCTTCCTTGTCTTTAGTTTCTACAGTATTAGAGTTATGCATGCGTGTGAATGACTGGTGCGAAAGCGCTTTGATTTGTCTCTGCACAAGATCCAGCGCTATATAAATACCATTATTATTATTATTATTATTATTATTTATTCACGCCTTGCCCCCTTCCTGTTCAGATTAAAAACGGATACACAGTTATTTCACTTTATAAACGTTTTCAGCTAAAGTGTCATTCTGCTGATTAAAAAGGATCAATTTCACTCAAAAAAAAAAAAAAAAAAAAAAAAGTCACAAATTATGCACTGATTCATCAGATTCAAATGGGATTAAGTTCACCTCAAAAAGAATATAAGTATGATTCTTAGAATCAAAGTGAATTAATTTCGCTACAAAAAAAAGGTCTACACTTAATTACAATATTTAATTTTGAAATTGATTCGATTTCACTTAAAAAAAAAGTCTCAAAGTGTATGATTCTTACATACACGGATCAAGATTTAAAGCTCTGCACCAGAGGTAAAAGTCTCCAAAGTTCTCAGCTGCAACATATCGGTTTCATAGTTTCAGTTTCAATGTGGTGTCACAGCGTGTGAAGTGATCCTTATGCGCTGCACCAAATCTACTGTAAACAAGTCAAGATCACTTGGAAGTTGTTCAGTGACCTTTTGATCTAGGCACCAGAGGATGTCTCGAATGACACATTTTTTTTTACACACAGCCCTGGTGGGCAAAGTATTATTCTCCAATGCAAAGTTTATTTGGTGCAGTTATGTGTGTGTTCTTTTCTCACATTTGTGTCAACAGGATTAGTATCGTGTTATATGCTTTTTTCTTCTTCTTATTTTTTTGTTGTTGAAGTGCGTGTGTGCGTGCGCGCTGTGTGTGCGTGTGTTCCTTTTCTCTTTCCATTAACACACACACACACACACACACATTCTTTCTCACACACACACACACACACACACACACATTCTCTCTCTCTCTCTCTCTCTCTCTCTCTCACACACACACACACACCGAACTCTCGCGCAGTCGCCGTGAGATCAGACGCACGTGCGTCTTACACCTTGTTTACCTCCCAGGGGGAGAAGAGCAAAGCCATGTGATTTGTTGCCTGGTAACGCACACTGGACGACCAATGGGTGTCAACCTTACATTCTTTACAAGCTCTGTCGGAATGTCATCCAATAAATTTCCCCAGTCTTTCACTGAAGACCTGATCGCTTTGGAATCCTCAGTAAACGATTTTTTGTTGACCCAGAGAGAAGTGATTTGTTAGTGATTTTTTTCCCCACATTTTGTTTATTTTGTATGGTGGGTGGGGGAGGGGTGGGGAGGTGTGTGTGTGTGTGTGTGTGTGTGTGTGTGTGTGTGTGTGTGTGTGTGTGTGTGTGTGTGTGTGTGTGTATGCCTCTGTGTGTGTGTGTGTGTGTGTGTGTGTGTGTGTGTATGTCTGTGTGTGTGTTCGTTCTTTAGTTTAGCGTCTTTTCACTATCAGTGATATTAGACGATTAAATCAAAAGGGGTGGTGGTAGGGGGTTGAGGGGAGAGGGAAGAGGAAAACAGAAAAGGTAGAAAACTACCCCCCAAAAATGCATAACTAACATGCAGTTACATTTAACAGTAACAATTCAATAATGATAACAGTAAGCAGAAGCCATTAACACAATTCTGAAGTACATTAAAAGGAATGTAGAAATAGGGCTATGAACTAATGCCTGGTGTGTGTGTGTGTGTGTGTGTGTGTGTGTGTGTGTGTGTGTGTGTGTGTGTGTGTCTTTCTTTCTTTCTTTCCTCTCTTTCCCTTCCTTTCGCTCACCCTTTCCTCTCTTTCACTCTTGTTTTTAATTATTTGTTTCATTCTCTCTCTCTCTCTCTCGCTCTCTCTGTTTCATTTTCCTTTTTCCTCTTCTTCTCTCTCTCTCTGTCTCTCTCTCTCTCACGCCCTCTCTCTCTCTCTCACTCCCTCTCTCTGTCTCTCTCCCTCTCTCTCTCTCTCTCTCTCTCTCTCACTGTGTTCGACTGACGTACAGCTTCTCTGGAAACTTTTCGACACACAAATTGAACCAGCCTGGAACCATGGGGCGGAAAATATGGGGACTCATGACAAACAACCAAATGGAAAAGGTTAATACACTTGCAACGAAGCACTTTCTTGGTGTCCCATTACATTCATCAAACACTATAATATGTGGCGAAACCGGCAGGTACCCATTGCATATTAGATCAATTGTAAAATGCATAAAATATTGGCTCAAACTAAAAAAAAGACTGCCAACATCACGATTGTGTAGGCAAGCATACGAGATGCTGCTGCTGCTGCAAGAGGAGAAGGGCAAACAGAACTGGGCTTTCCACATCAAGAAAACACTAACGGAACATAGATTCGGTCTTGTTTGGATGTGCCAAGGAGTAGGGCATGAGAGTGGCTTTGTATCGGAATTCAAAGATAGACTTATAGCATATTACAAACAAAACTTGCACGGAGAAATAGAGAGCAATGATAGGTATAAATGGTTCTATTCATTTAAATCAATATTTCAAACAGAGAAGTATATTAAGATCGTAACAAATAAATGGCATAAAATCTGCTTTGCGAGGCTCAGATTGAGAACACTTCGACTGAATGCCAGCAGAAGATGGTTCGATTCAGACGTAGCAACATCTTGCCCAATGTGTGGTGAAAGCCCAGAAGATGAAAATTATTTCATATTTAACTGCCATACTATGAATCACGAAAAACCCTGTACCCTTTTCAATACAGCTCCAGCGCAGAGAAAAGATTTGTACGGCATACTGATGACAGAAAATCAAGACATGATACTTTCACTTGCAAAATATGTATCCGAGGCAATAAATATACGGAAAACGTCCATCATCGGTCCAAATACTCATTAATCAATAAAAAATGAGAATGGTTCTATGAGGAAAAAAGCACAGATAAAAAGAAAGGAATACATTTGGATGGTCAAACTCGACAATGTAATTTATGATGTGTTCGTACTGATATGATGGGTTTTGATGTTCAGGCATAAATAATTATTTCATGATTTATATGAATTTTAATATGTGTTTGTATGATGTGTGTGTCGATGTTACATGCGTACATACTTGTCATATGATTTATATGTACTTTGTTTTCTGCGCACTGTCCAAACCTTGGAGATGAACGACTGAAAAAAAGGCATATTACCCCCACCCCCCACCCCGCCACACGTACTTTAAGCAAATGCCGAAGTGCCAAAGTGTCGCTTATCTCTTATTAGTTTATTTTGCTTCAATTCTGTTTTTCCTTTCTGTTCCATTTCATCTGTTTTGCACCCTTTTGTTCTGATCAGTACCTACGATGTCACTAGAGCTTTACAGCTAATGACATTAAACATTTCAGTGTTCAATGTTCTCTCTCTCTCTCTCCCTCCTGCTCTCTCTCTCTCTCTCTCTCTCTCTCACCCCTCCTTTGTTAACTACCACGATTTCTCTTCCTACACCCCCCCCCCGCCCCCTCTCCCTCACTCTCTACCACCACCCCCGCCCCCCCGAGCCCCCCACTCTCTACCGCTCTCACAACCAGTGTATCAACCAATCTGATTTCATTGCATTCAGCTACGTTTCGTGCAGACGGAGCAAATAATGAACCCTAAAGGAAGACTATGTTAAACACACAAGCGCGCGCGCAGACACACACACACACACACAAACGCATACCCCCCCCCCCACACACACACTCCAACCCCCCCTCAACCTCCCCTCGCCCCCCCCCCCACACACACACACACGAGCACCACCAATAGTTCATTGACCTCGGACACAAGACACAGTAAGAGAGAGTGCCCGAAGCAAATGATTTGGGAGCAACAACGTTTTGGTTCCCTTCATTAGAAACATAGATGAACGAAGTGTCATTTCACTGTCGCGATGGATAATTGTGATTTTTTTTTCTTCCTCTTTCTCTTCCCTCATTCAGTTCAGGCTCCAATACCAGTCAGGTTTTTTTGGATATTAGTTTCCTGGGGGTTTTTTGTTGTTTTTTTTGGTAACAAAGTTAAATTTCAGTCTTCAATGGAGTGGGGTGGGGTGGGGGGGGGTAGAGTAAGGAAAGGGGTGGAAAGGGCCATATAGGGTAGGGGTGGTTGGTTAATCGGGTAGGTGGCGAAAAAACTATAATGGGTTTACACTTAATGGGACTGCACTGCGACGAAGCGTGGTACTGCAAGAAAAGTGAGAAAGAGTGGGACTACACTGCGAGAGAAAGAGTGGGACTGCATTGTAAGAGAAAGAGTGGGACTGCATTGTGAGAGAAAGAGTGGGACAGCATTGTAAGAGAAAGAGTGGGACAGCATTGTGAGAGAAAGAGTGGGACTGCATTGCGAGAAAGAGTAGGACTGCAATGAGAAAAACAGTGGGACTGCATTGCGAGAAAGAGTAGGACTGCAATGAGAGAAAGAGTGGGACTACATTGAGAGAAAGAGTGGGACTGCATTGTAAGAGAAAGAGTGGGACTGCACTGCGAGAAAGAGTGGGACTACATTGAGAGAGAGAAAGAGTGGGACTGCATTGTAAGAGAGAGTGGGACTGCATTGAGAGAAAGAGTGGGACTGCATTGAGAGAAAGAGTGGGACTGCACTGCGAGAGTAATAATGGGACTGCATTGCGAGAAAGAGTGGGACGGCAATGAGAGAAAGAGTGGGACTGCATTGTAAGAGAGAGTGGGACTGCATTGCGAGAAAGAGTAGGACTGTGATGGGAGAAAGAGTGGGACTGCATTGCGAGAAAGAGTGGGACTGCATTGAGAGAAAGGGCGGGACTGCAATGAGAGAAAGAGTAGGACTGCATTGTAAGAGAGAGTGGGACTACATTGAGAGAAAGAGTGGGACTACATTGAGAGAAAGAGTGGGACTGCATTGTGAGAGAAAGAGTGGGACTGCACTGCGAGAGTAATAATGGGACTGCATTGCGAGAAAGAGTGGGACTGCAATGAGAGAAAGAGCGGGACTGCAATGAGAGAAAGAGTAGGACTGCAATGAGAGAAAGAGTAGGACTGCATTGCGAGAAAGAGTAGGACTGCAATGAAAGAAAGAGTGGGACTGCATTGTGAGAGAAAGAGTAGGACAGCATTGTGAGAGAAAGAGTGGGACAGCATTGTGAGAGAAAGAGTAGGACTGCATTGTGAGAGAAAGAACTGTGAGAGAAAGAGTGGGACAGCATTGTGAGAGAAAGAGTGGGACTGCATTGTGAGAGAAAGAGTGGGACAGCATTGTGAGAGAAAGAGTGGGACTGCATTGTGAGAGAAAGAGTGGGACAGCATTGTGAGAGAAAGAGTGGGACTGCATTGTAAGAGAAAGAGTGGGACTGCATTGAGAGAGAAAGAGTGGGACAGTATTGTGAGAGAAAGAGTGGGACAGCATTGTGAGAGAAAGAGTAGGACAGCATTGTGAGAGAAAGAGTAGGACAGCATTGCGAGGGAAAGAGTGGGACAGCACTGTGAGAGAAAGAGTGGGACTGCAATGAGAGAAAGAGTGGGACAGCATTGTGAGAGAAAGAGTGGGACTCCATTGTGAGAGAAAGAGTGGGACAGCACTGTGAGAGAAAGAGTAGGACAGCATTGTGAGAGAAAGAGCGGGACTGCAATGAGAGAAAGAGTGGGACAGCATTGCGAGGGAAAGAGTGGGACAGCACTGTGAGAGAAAGAGTGGGACAGCATTGCGAGGGAAAGAGTGGGACAGCACTGTGAGAGAAAGAGTGGGACTGCATTGTGAGAGAAAGAGTAGGACTGCACTGTGAGAGAAAGAGTGGGACTGCAATGAGAGAAAGAGTAGGACTACAATGAGAGAAAGAGTGGGACAGCATTGCGAGGGAAAGAGTGGGACTGCATTGTGAGAGAAAGAGTAGGACTGCATTGTGAGAGAAAGAGTAGGACAGCATTGAGAGAGAAAGAGTAGGACAGCATTGAGAGAGAAAGAGTTGGACAACACTGTGAGAGAAAGAGTAGGACAGCATTGTGAGAGAAAGAGTGGGACAGCATTGTGAGAGAAAGAGTAGGACAGCATTGTGAGAGAAAGAGTGGGACAGCATTGTGAGAGAAAGAGTGGGACTGCATTGTAAGAGAGAGTGGGACTGCATTGAGAGAGAAAGAGTGGGACAGCATTGTGAGAGAAAGAGTGGGACTGCATTGTAAGAGAAAGAGTGGGACAGCATTGTGAGAGAAAGAGTGGGACTGCATTGTAAGAGAAAGAGTGGGACAGTATTGTGAGAGAAAGAGTAGGACTGCATTGTGAGAGAAAGAACTGTGAGAGAAAGAGTGGGACAGCAATGAGAGAAAGAGTAGGACTACAATGAGAGAAAGAGTGGGACAGCATTGCGAGGGAAAGAGTGGGACTGCATTGTGAGAGAAAGAGTAGGACTGCATTGTGAGAGAAAGAGTAGGACAGCATTGAGAGAGAAAGAGTAGGACAACACTGTGAGAGAAAGAGTAGGACAACACTGTGAGAGAAAGAGTAGGACAGCATTGTGAGAGAAAGAGTGGGACAGCATTGTGAGAGAAAGAGTGGGACTACATTGTGAGAAAGAGTGGGACTTAATTGAGACAAAGTGTGGGAGTGAACTGCGAGCAAGAGAGGACTGCAATGCGACACAGTGTGGAACTGTAAGAGTATGACTGCATTGCGAGAAAGAGTGGGACTGCATTGAGAGAAAGAGTGGGACTGCAATGAGAGAAAGAGTGGGACTGCATTGCGAGAAAGAGTGGGACTGCAATGAGAGAAAGAGTGGGACTGCATTGCGAGAAAGAGTAGGACTGCATTGAGAGAAAGAGTGGGACTGCATTGAGAGAAAGAGTGGGACTGCATTGCGAGAAAGAGCGGGACTGCATTGCGAGAAAGAGCGGGACGACACTGCGACGAAAGCATGGAACTGGGAGAAATCATGGGGCTGTGAGAAAGCGTGGCATTGCGAGAAACCGCGAGTGGGGTTGCGAGAAAGCGTGGGTTTTCTGAGAAACCGTGGGATTGTGAGAAAGGAAAGCGTGGGGTTGCGAGAAACCGCGAGTGGGGTTGCGAGAAAGCGTGGGTTTTTTGAGAAACCGTGGGATTGTGAGAAAGGAAAGCGTGGGGTTGCGAGAAACCGCGCGTGGGGTTGCGAGAAAGCGTGGGGTTGTGAGAAAGCGTGGGGTTGCGAGAAAGCGCGCGTGGGGTTGTGAGAACGCGTGGCACTGCGAGAAACCGTGGGATGACATGGACTGGAGCCATCCGACGAACGACAGCCGCAACTGGAGAGGCTGAGAAAGCACTGTGATTCACGACCGCAAGACTCCCGTGTTTCTTTAACCGTCTGTCTGCGTTTTGGTGTTTGTTCTTCCTCTCTCTTTGTCTCTCCCTGTCTTTCTCTCTCTCTCTCTCTGTCCGCCTGTCTCTGCCTCCTTATGTTTCTCTTTTTCTACCCTTGTCTCTGTCTCTCTGTCCCTCTTTTTCAAGCCCCCCCCCCCTCTCTCTCTTTCTCAACCCCTCTCTCTGTCTTTTCAATCTCTCTTTCTAAATCCCTCTCTCTGAATCTCTCTCTCTTTACCCCTAGCTCTGTCTCAATCGCTCTTTCTCAATCCCTAGCTCTGTCTCAATCTCTCTTTCTCTACCCCTAGCTCTGTCTTTCTCAATCTCTCTTTCTCTACCCTGTCTCTATCTTTCTCTACCCCTAGCTCTGTCTCTCTCAATCTCTCTTTCTCTACCCTGTCTCTATCTTTTTCTACCCCTAGCTCTGTCTCTCTCAATCTCTCTTTCTCTACCCTGTCTCTATCTTTTTCTACCCCTAGCTCTGTCTCTCTCAATCTCTCTTTCTCTACCCTGTCTCTGCCTCTATCTTTTTCTACCCCTAGCTCTGTCTCTCTCAATCTCTCTTTCTCTACCCTGTCTCTGCCTCTATCTTTTTCTACCCCTAGCTCTGTCTCTGTCTCAATCTCTCTTTCTCAACCCCTAGCTCTGTCTCTGTCTCAATCTCTCTTTCTCAACCCCTAGCTCTGTCTCTGTATCAATCTCTCTTTCTCAACCCCTAGCTCTGTCTCTGTATCAATCTCTTTCTCAACCCCTAGCTCTGTCTGTCTCAACCTCTCTCTCTCAACCCCTAGCTCTGTCTGTCTCAACCTCTCTTTCTCAACCCCTAGCTCTGTCTGTCTCAACCTCTCTTTCTCAACCCCTAGCTCTGTCTCTCTCAACCTCTCTTTCTCAACCCCTAGCTCTGTCTCTCTCAACCTCTCTTTCTCAACCCCTAGCTCTGTCTCTCTCAATCTCTCTTTCTCTACCCTGTCTCTGCCTCTATCTTTTTCTACCCCTTTCTCTGTCTTTGTCTCTTTCTCAACCCCTAGTTCTGTCTCTCTCTCAATCTCTCTTTCTCAACCCCTAGCTCTGTCTCTGTCTCAGTCTCTCTTTCTCAACCCCTAGCTCTGTCTCTGTCTCAATCTCTTTCTCAACCCCTAGCTCTGTTTCTTTTTCTACCCTCTCTCTGTGTGTCTCTCCCTCCCGCTCTCCCTCTCTTTCTCTGTGTCTCTTTCTAACGTGATATCAGAGCATATCCCTTTTCCTTCTCCTTATCATACATGAAAAGAAGGAAAAAAAGATGTCACTATCTCCGTCTCTCTCCATCTCTCTTTATCTCTCTCTGTCTCTCTGTGTTTGTCTCCCTCTCTCCCCCCCCTCTCTCTCTCCCCCTCACTCTCTCTCCCATTCTCTCTCTCTCTGTGTCTTTTTCTTTGTCAGTCTGTCTGCCTCTCTCTCGCTCGCTCGCTCGCTCTCTCTTTCCCCATGTCTCCTCGTGGACGTCTCTGGTTCGTTCGCTCTTTTGTTTAAAGTCCATCCACAATAATAAAAACAAGAGAGGCAAGGCCTTCAAGACTCACTTGTGATAAATTAAGTCCCCTAGCATTAATTACAGAGTAATTTCCCTTTTTTACTATCTGCACCAAAACGTTTGCAAAATGAATAAAAATTCCATGCTTAGCAAAAGAAGTTCCTGTTTGAACAAAAAATGATAATAATGACTGCTCTTGTTGTTGGGTCAGAATATCAGATCAAAGTGCCAAGTTTAGAGAATACAAAAAATATAGATATAACAGTAAATGCAGTTTGCATATAATTTGGCTTCATTTTTTAAAATTTTTTTGTGCCCATCCCAGAGGTGCAATATTGTTTTAAACAAGATGACTGGAAAGAACTGAATTTTTCCTATTTTTATGCCAAATTTGGTGTCAACTGACAAAGTATTTGCAGAGAGAATGTCAATGTTAAAGTTTACCACGGACACACAGACACACAGACACACGGACACACACACACACACACACACACACAGACAACCGAACACCGGGTTAAAACATAGACTCACTTTGTTTTCACAAGTGAGTCAAAAAAATTGTGATTTTAGACGAAAGTCTGGTTACTTGTATTTGTGTTTCTGTCTCTGCCATCCTCTCTCTATCTCCGTGTCTTTGTCCGCGTCGATGTCTCTGCTCTGTGTTCCTCTCTCTCTATCTCTCTGTCTTTGTTTATGACTTTGTCTCTGTCTCTTATCACCTCTATCTCCCTTTGTCTGTGTCACTTTGTCTCTGCCTCTGCCCTTCTCTCTATCTTCCTGTCTCTGTCCGTGTGTCTATTCTCCTCTCCCTATCTCTCTGTCTTTGTTCGTGTCTTTGTCTCTGCTCTCCTCTCTATCTCCCTGTCTTTGTGACTTTGTCTCTGTCTCTGCCCTTCTCTCTATCTCTCTGTCGCTGTCCGTGTGTCTATTCTCCTCTCCCTATCTCTGTCTTTGTTCGTGTCTTTGTCTCTGTCTCTCCTCTATCTCCCTGTCTTTGTCTGTGACTTTGTCTCTGCCCTTCTCTCTATCTGTCTGTCACTGTCCGTTTCTCTGTCTCTACTCCCCTCTCTCTATTTCTCTGTCTTTGTTCGTGTCTTTAACTCTGTCTCTACTCCCCTCTCTCTATCTCCCTGTCTTTGTCCGCGTCGATGTCTTTGTCTTCCTCTCTCTCTATCTCACTGCCTTTGTTTGTGGCTTTGTGTTTGTTTCTGATCTCTATCTCCCTGTCTCTGTCTCTACTCTCCTCTCCCTGTTTCTCTGTCTTTGTTCGTGTCTTTGTCTCTGTCTCTGCCCTTCTCTTTATCTTCCTGTCTTTGTCTGTGACTTTGTCTCTGCCCTTCTCTCTCTCTGTCTGTCATTGTCCGTTTCTCTGTCTCTACTTCCCTCTCTCTATTTCTCTGTCTTTGTTCGTGTCTTTGTCTTTGCCCTTCTCTTTATCTTCCTGTCTTTGTCTGTGACTTTGTCTCTGCTCTCTCTATCTCTGTTCGTGTCTTTGTGTCTGTCTCTGTTCTTCTCTGTATCTTCCTGTCATTGTCCGTGTTTCCGTCTCTGCTTTCCACTCTATCTCTCTTTGCTCGTGTCTTTGTCTCTGTCTCTACTCTCCATATCCCTGTCTTTGTCTGTGTCTTTGTCGCTGTCTGTGACGGGTGCAACAAGAATAGAATAGAATATGTCTTTATTACCAAGTGTACCGGGGTCACAAGGAATATTGGGGGAACAGTCCAGAAAAAAGGTACAAGATAAATTGAAAACCATACACAAACACAGATACACTAGAATGATGGATGCATACATGTGCATATCAATATAAGAACACACACACACACACACACACACACACACACACACACACACACACACACACACACACACACACACACACACACACACACACACACACACGTTTGAACACGAGCCGCACAAAACAAGAAGTAGAAGAAGAAGAGACAGGAGGAGGAGGAAGGAAGGAAGAAGGAAGGAAGGAAGGAAAGAAGGAAGGAAAGGAAGAAAGGAAGGAAAGAAGGAAAGCAAGCAAGAGCACATGTACAGACCAGCTAGTTCCTGAACTCCCTTTCGTTTACATACGCGTGCAGAAGATCAAATACACACTTCAAAGATCCTGCAATCCATGTCAGCATTCGGTGAGTGAAGGAAGCAAGAAAATGCCCAGCATGCACACCGCCGAAAACGGTATATGGCTGCATACATGGCGGGGTAAAAACGGTAATGGATGTTGTAGAAGGCCACTCGTACGCATGAGCAGACATGAGACTGGTTGCAGCCCACGAACGCAGATGTGGACGTTTCTTTTTTTTCTCCTTTTTTGCTGCCCCATCATATGCACCGTTTCAGTGGCATCACTCCCACGCCGCTCATTTATATTCCCCCATACACGGCCCCACCCGGGTTCGTCCGTCGCAGTTCCAGCGTCGGCAGTCCACAGGGAACGGAACCATCGATGTTAGGTCGCCAGGAGGCCACACACCAGAGGAGACCCTGCACTGCTGCTGAGTCACTTCGGTGGTGTTCAGTAGTGCCTGTTCTGCTTTAACGTACTTAGGACACCACCTACTAAGCCCCATACTAACGACAATAATGGCTTAGTCGCGGAGCCAGAGTGACCGTCCCTCCCAGAGTGGAGACCGCCACCACGTCCCTCAAACAACAGCCCCCCATGAATCTGCCGACACTGACGACATTGAGATGAGGACGTTTCTGTGAATGGCAATCTGTGTGCTTGTGTCTGTCTCTATCCAACCCTTTACCTCTCTTCTTCCCGCCTTCCTCTTTCTAAGTCTCTGCTTGCCTACGTGGCTGTCTGTCTGTCTCCCTCTCATTATTATTATTATTATCATTGTTATGTGGAGTGATGGCCTAGAGGTAACGCGTCCGCCTAGGAAGCGAGAGAATCTCAGCGCGCTGGTTCGAATCACGGCTCAGCCGCGGATACTCTCTCCCTCTCCACTACTGGACGCTAGTCATTCGGATGAGACGATAAACCGAGGTCCCGTGTGCAGCATGCACTTAGCGCACGTAAAATAACCCACGGCAACAAAAAGGTTGTTCCTGGCAAAATTCTGTAGAAGAATCCACTTCGATAGGAAAAAAGAAATAAAACTGAACGCAAAAAAACAACCAAAAAATGGGTGGTGCTGTAGTGTAGCGACGCGCTCTCTCTGGTGAGAGCAGCCCGAATTTCACACAGAGAAATCTGTTGTGATAAAAAAACAAAACAAATTATTATTATTATTGTTGTTGTTATTGTTGTTGTTGTCGTCGTTATCCTCCTGCTCCTCCTCCTCCTCCTTGTTATCATCATTATCACTGTTATCTACCTGTCTGTCTGTCTCCCTCTCATTATTATCATTATCACATTATTATTATTATTGTTTTGTTGTTGTTGTTGTTGTTATCATCATCCTTATTCTTCTTATTATTATCATCATTATTATAATTGTTATCTGCCTGTCTGTCTGTCTCCCTCTCATTATTATCATTATCACATTATTATTATTATCATTATTATTAATATTATTGTTGCTGTTGCTGTTGTTGTTGTTATCATCATCATCCTTATTCTTATTATTATCATCATTATCATAATTGTTATCTGCCTGTCTGTCTGTCTCCCTCTCATTATTATCATTATCACATTATTATTATTATTGTTGTTGCTGTTGTTGTTGATGTTGTTATCATCATCATCCTTATTCTTTTTTCTTTTTTTAAAAACTTTTTAATTTTTTTTCCAAAAACATGTATACAATACAGAGAATAGTATGAAACAAACAATATACAACGAACAGTAGCATCTTCCACTACAGAGAGAGAGAGATAAAACAAAATAAAACAAAACAGACTAAACAAGGCAAAACAAATCTGTAACAATAACATCATCAACAACAACAACAACAACAAAAGAAGAAAAAAAAAAGAAAAAGAAAAAAAGATTTGTCCAATCATTCAATCAATCAATGTTTACACCTTAATGATTGTAGTAATCATGATGATTTAAGATGACATTAAAAATGAATAGCCTGGACCAGTTGTTATCTGCCTGTCTGTCTGTCGCCATGTCTTGTCGTGCGTGTCTCTAGTTATTTTTCCTATCATCATTATCGTTATTACTATTATTATCATACTTTTTTATTTCTTGTCGTTGTTGTTGTTGTTGTGAGGGCATGGTGAAAAGAAACTTGTGGCGTATCCTTTCACCTTCAATAAAACATTCGAGTTGTAGTTCGCTTCTCTCTCCCTCCGCCCCCACGCCCCCACTCTCTCTCTATCCTTCTCTCTCTCTCCCATCTCTCTCTATCCTCTCTTTCTTCCCATCTCTCTCCCTCTCTCTCTCTATGTCTCTCCCTCTCCCGATCTCCTTGTCTCTCCCTCCCTCTCCTCTTTCTCTCTCTCTCTCAAGGGTGATGTGGCGTTATGTGCATATTTTCAAATTTACCGGGGGGGAGAAAAGTGAAGGGTCAGGGAAAATGATCGAGGAGCAAATCAACACCATCCATCAGGAAAAGTCGGACGCAGCGGCAATACATGAAATGTGTCCCTTGGATTCTGATCTTACCCCCTCCTACCCTCCCCTCTCTCTCTTTCTGTGTGTGTGTGTGTGTGTGTGTGTGTGTGTGTGTGTGTGTGTGTGTGTGTGTGTGTGTGTGTGTGTGTGTGTGTGTGTGTGTGTGTGTGTGTGTGTGTATGTGTGTGTGTGTGTGTGTGTGTGTGTATGTGTGTGTGTATGTGTGTGTATGTATGTATGTATGTATGTATGTATGTATGTGTGTGTGCGTGCGTGCGTGCGTGCGTGTGTGTGTGTGTGTGTGTGTGTGTGTGTGTGTGTGTGTGTGTGTGTGTGTGTGTGTGTGTTTATCTTCAGTTTAACGTATATTCACTATAAGTGTTTTTAGACGGAAAGGAGTAAAGAAGTTGAATAAAGGAAAGGGAATGCATGTGAATATTAGTGTAAAAAAAAAGTATTCATGTTATGTATCAGAGGAAAAGTATATGATAAGAAAAAGGTCTAAAGAGATTGTGGTGTGTATTGAATGAGGTGTCATGGAAAGGAGAATATGTATACGCATATCAACAAGTATTAACCTACAACAATGTAAATATAAATAACAACATTAATTATAACACATCAAAGGAGGATACCAACTGGACTGGAGTGTGTGTGTGTGTGTGTGTGTGTGTGTGTGTGTGTGTGTGTGTGTGTGTGTGTGTGTGTGTGTGTGTGTGTGTGTGTGTGTGTGTGTGTGTGTGTGCGCGTGTGTGTAGATAATATATATGGGGATGTCAGAAGAAAGTTAGCCAGATTTAGAATTGGAACGCCACCCTTGAACTGTAATTTCTTGACAATTTAGAAACCGTGCAAACGTGAAACATTATTCTTATACCAGTCTCTCTGATCCCAGGAATGACTGGATTTCCCTACAAACATCACACCCATCCGTCTATGTTTAAATTCGCATTAGTGGTGGCTTCCGAAAAAAAACAAACCAGAACGTGATGAATGTTGCGAACTTCATACATAAAGCTCTTGTCATCAGGAAGCAGAGTTTAAGTTTTGTGGCTTAATTATATTTGTGCACTTCATTTCTTAAGGGCAAAGGCCTATACAGTTAAATCATTTGCGTCCTTGTGTGTCCTTCTCTCTCTCTCTCTCTCTCTCTCTCTCTCTCTCTCTCTCTCACACACACACACACACACACACTAAATGTTAATACAGCTAAAGAGCTAAAGTAGTAGTATAGTTTTCAGAGAAAGTGGAGGGCGAGTTTGCAAGTGCTGAGAGATATGGTTCTATTATAAGTTGTGAATTCTTATATATATTCATTTGGTGGAAGTGATTTCCACAAACTCTGTTTTAGGTATTCATGTCAATAATTAGCTAATGAAGCAGAACGAGCTGCAAAAATCTATCCTCAGTAATTTGTAGGAATTCAATCTCTCGCCCTATCTCTCCCTGTCTCTCTCCTCCCCCCCCCTCTCTCTCTCTCTGTCTACCCCCTTTCTCTCCTTCTCTTACTCCTCCTCCCTCCACCCCTCTCTCTCTCTCCCTGTCTCTTCTTTCTCCCTTTCTGTCTCCCCCATTCTCTCTCTCACTCACTCTCTCCTCCCCACATCTCTCTCTCTTTCTCTCTCTCCTCCCCATTTCATAAGGGGCCTAGGCCTATACATGAACAAACCATCTTGAATCTCTCTCCTCCCTCCCTCCCTCCCTCTGTCTCTCCCCTTTCTCTCTATCTCTGACTCACTCTCTCCCCCCACATCTCTCTCTCCCTTTCTCCTCTCTCTCCACCCTCTCTCCATCAATCCCTCTCTCTCTCTCCCGTCTCTTCTCCTCCCCCTCTCTCAGTCTCCCCTTTCTCTCTCTCTCTCTCTCTCACTCACTCTTACCCCCATCTCTCTCTTTCTCCTCCCTCCCTCCATCTCTCTCCCCCTGTCTCTTCTCCTCCCCATCAATCAGTCTCCCCTTTCTCTCTGTCTCTCTCATTCACTCTCTCCCCCACCCCATCTCTCTCTCTCTCTCTTTCTCCTATCTCTCCTCCCTCCCTCCCTCCCTCTCTCTACCCCTGTCTCTTCTCCCCATCTATCAGTCTCCCCTTTCTCTCTGTTTCTCTCATTCACTCTCTCCCCCACCCCATCTCTCTCTCTCTTTCTCCTATCTCTCCTCCCTCCCTCCCTCTCTCTACCCCTGTCTCTTCTCCCCATCTATCAGTCTCCCCTTTCTCTCTGTCTCTCTCATTCACTCTCTCCCCCACCCCATCTCTCTCTCTCTCTTTCTCCTATCTCTCCTCCCTCCCTCTCTCTCCCCCTGTCTCTTCTCCCCATCAATCAGTCTCCCCTTTCTCTCTGTCTCTCTCATTCACTCTCTCCCCCACCCCATCTCTCTCTCTCTTTCTCCTATCTCTCCTCCCTCCCTCCCTCCCTCTCTCTCCCCCTGTCTCTTCTCCTCCCCATCAATCAGTCTCCCCTTTCTCTCTGTCTCTCTCAATCACTCTCTCCCCCACCCCATCTCTCTCTCTCTCTTTCTCCTATCTCTCCTCCCTCCCTCCCTCCCTCCATCTCTCTCCCCCTGTCTTTTCTTCTCCCCGTCTCTCAGTCTCCCCCGTTATCTCTCTTTCTCTCTCTTCTCCGCTCTCTCCTCCCTCCATCCATCCCTCTCTCTCTCTCTCCCTGTATTTTCTCCCACCCCCCTTCTCTCCCCCTTCTCTGTCTCTCACACTCTTTCCCCCAT
>NC_134907.1:13658914-13661414 GCF_041734735.1 Babylonia areolata
AATCGCAATCATTAAAAACAAGCAAACAAACAAACAAACAAACAAAAACCAAACTTATGTCAGCGTGTCTGACAGAAATTGGAAATTAGCTGATTCGAAATTGATTGGGATGAATCAATAGAACATAACAGGAAATGTTATATCCATATATATACACGTAAAAAAAAAAAAAAAAATATATATATATATATATATATATACATGTGTGTGTGTGTGTGTGTGTGTGTGTGTGTGTGTCTGTATGTGTGTGTAAAGTGACCCGAGCTCCAAACCAGAGATTCTTGCAAGAGCTGCTTAAACAGCTGTGGCACTGGCAAGACTGAAGCCCATATGGAAAGACAGCAGAAGCACCCTCAGACATTAGGTGGAGTGATGGCCTGGAGGCAACGCGTCCGCCTAGGAAGCGAGAGAATCTGAGCGCGCTGGTTCGAGTCACGGCTCAGCCGCCGATATTTTCTCTCCCTCCACTAGACCTTGAGCGGTGGTCTGGACGCTAGTCATTCGAATGAGACGATAGACCGAGGTAGTGTAAGCATCATGCACTTACCGCACGTGAAAGAACCGACGGCAACAAAAGGGTTATTCCTGGCAAAATTCTGTCGAAAAATCCACTTCGATAGGAAAAACAAATAAAACTGCACGCAGGAAAAAATACGAAAAAAAAGGGGTGGCGCCGTCGTGTAGCGACGCGCTCTCCCTGGGGACAGCAGCCCGAATTTCACACAGAGAAATTTGTTGTGATAAAAAGAAATATAAATACAAATACAAAATAGGAAGAGGTAGACTAAAAGAATCTTGGTAAAAGTCGACTTAGGTGGGATAAAAGAGGCGACGTATGGAGCCACAGGCTCTTCTTCAGGCAAATACAAATACAAGGTGAGACCCATGCGTGCATTGGTACTTTTCATATAATTATCTGCACGCTTGCGAGACATGTTCTCTCAAGGCAGAACTGCAAAAGAAAATACGACTAGAATGTTTCATTTGATCTTAAAATGTAAATTTGTTTTCTGACCTGAACTCCCCCCCCCCTTTCTTTTTTTTGTACATGATAATCTACATGTGCGTTGTGATCAAGGAAGGGTGGGCCAGTTGCTCATTAGTTTTTCGATCTGATTTGTTGATGAGCATTTGTCTTTTAAAATGTTATAATTAATTTACTGATTATTTTCCTTTTTATAATGACTGAAACACACACAGATACACATGCGCGCACACTCGCATACATACGCACACATGCGCGCGCATGCACACACACACACACCAATGCGCGCGCACGCACACACACACACACACACCAATGCATGCACACGTACACGCACACACATGCGCGCACACGCACACACACAGTTGTTTCACTCTATCTTATAACGGAATACTATCTTACCCAAATGTTTTTCATTTTACATAGTAACTAATGTATGCGTGATAATCAGTGAAAGTTGCGTCAGTTATTCGTTTTCCTCTTTGATATTTGCTGACGGGTATATTAAATGAGCCGAAAGAGGATTTTCTGTTTCGGTTTAAAAGCAGACAATAAAGCATTTTGAATTAAAATGAACTGAACTGAACTGAAATTTCAAGCTGTGGAAATGAGACGCTATCGAAAGATGTTGGGCATCTCGTCTCTCGAACACATCACCAACGGGCAAGTTCGCCAGACCACCACTCAACAAAAAGGACCACACGACGACCTGCTGACCATCGTGAAGAAACGGAAACTGAAATGGTATGGTCGTACCACAGGATCAAACGGCCTTGTCAAAGTCATTCCCCCAAGGAACGGTAGAGGGGAAGAGAAGAAGAGGCAAAGGAAAAAAAAAAATGGTTTAACAACATTGAAGAGTGGACAGGGCTGACATTTGCTGAGACACAGTCACTCACACATGATCGTCCAGAATGGAGAAAGACAGTGCTCGACGGTTCCCTACGGAGCTAAGGGAACAAGGCAAGGCAAGGCAAGGCAAGGCAAGGCAAGGCATGGCATGGCATGGCATGGCATGGCATGGCATTGCAAGGCAAGGCAAGGCAAGGCAAGGCAAGGCAAGGCAAGGCCCTAAAAAACAACCACCAAATCTGACGTTGGAAACGAAACAAAAGAAAACAAAAAATATTTTGTTCACCTTCCAGACACTGCGTGTCTTATCTTTATTTAAGTTTATATGCTGTAAGCGGTGATGAGAAACTCTAGGGAGAGCTGGACAGTTCAAGGTCTTCAGAGAAGAAGCCGCCCCTCAGTCAAGTGTTTCGGCTCTACACTCTAAGCGGGCCGGGCCGCACCCAAGTCATGACTCCTGGGAAAGAATAAATTACCAGTCAGGAGAGAGAGAGTCGGGAGAGAGGCGGCAATACAAGGGCATCCAGGAGTCATGACCTGGGTGCGGCCCGCGCGGCCCCCTTAGAGTGTAATGAGTTAAGGGCCTTCTTCTTCTGCGTTCACTCGTATGCACACGAGTGAGCTTTTACGTGTATGACCGTTTTTACCCCGCCATGTAGGCAG
>NC_134907.1:13666414-13693914 GCF_041734735.1 Babylonia areolata
AGAGAGAGAGGGGGGGAGAGAGGAAGGAAGAGAAGGAGACAGACAGAGAGTGGAGACAGGGATACACAAAGAGAGAGATATGGGGCCGGTGGGGGGCGAGGGAGGGGGGGGGGGGGCAAAGAGAGAGAGAGAATGAGAGAAGCAGAAAGAGAGAGAGAGGGAATGAGGAGAAGTAGAGACAGAGACAGGCGCATGGAAAAATGAGCAGAGAGGGAGAGAGACAGACAGACAAACTATCAGACGGAGAGAGACAGAGAGACCCACAGAGAGAGAGACAGAGAGAGAAGAAAGGTATAGACAGAGATAGGCAGATGTACAAGAAGAGAGAGAGGGAGAGAAAGAGAAAGGAGAGAGAGGGAGAAAGAGAGAGAGGGGGAGCGAGAAATTGAGAGAGAAGAAAGGTATAGACAGAGATACGCTGATGTACAAGAAGAGAGAGACAGGGAGAGAGAGAGGGGGAGAGAGAGAGACAGACAGACAGAGACAGAGAGAAAGGAGAGAGAGGGGGAGGGAGAGAGGGGGAGAGAGAGAGAGAGAGAGAGAGAGGCAGAAAGGATGAGGCACAATAATAATTAGGGAAACGGAAAGATAAATAGAGGCAAATACAGATACAGATACACGGAGAGACAGAGAGAGAGAGAGAGAGAGAGAGAGAGAGAGAGAGAGAAGGAGGGGTGGATGAGAGGTGGGGCACACACACACACACACATAGAGAGATACGGATAATTTATTCATGTATAGGCCATTGCCCCTCATGAAGGGGTACATACACATGATCATGTAAGAAAAGCAACAAAAAAGCAACAAAAAATGAGCAGTCATATCATCAAGAACAACTTCAATATTCTAAGACATCAGAGTTGATCGCAGTCTAAATGCTTTAAACAAATAAATTGACAAATTACGAATGGTCTGTTCATGCTGAGAAGCCATGAGTAATGCTAATCTGTGCTGACTGGGAAATTTACAGAATTTGGATGATATATACCTTGTTCTTAAGTCATACAGGACAGGACAAGTTAGGACGAAATGTACTTCATTTTCTTCCTCCTTGTTGCAAAGTTTACACCTTACATCAGTTGCATTATGTGTTCTATATCGGTAATAATGTACTGCAATATCAGAGAGAGAGAGAGAGAGAGAGGGAGAGAGAGAGAGGGAGACAGAGAGGGAGAGAGAGGGAAGGAGAGAGAGAGAGAGAGAGAGAGAGAGAGAGAGGGAGGGAGAGGGTGGGGGGAACAGTGAATTCAATTACAGGAGTTACGAGTCAGCGACAAATGAGTTATCAATGGTATTGATCAGAGGCCAAGGAGCATATTGAGTTCTGCTCGCGCAAAACTGTTACCCATGAGAGAGGATGGTGAGAGGGAGGAACAGAGAGAGAGAGAGAGAGAGAGAGAGAGAGAGAGAGAGAGAGAAGTAAAGAGAGGGTGGGTGGGACACAGAGAGACAGGCAATGACAATGACATCGAGAGAGAGAGAGAGAGGGGGGAGAGAGGGAGGGAGAGAGAGAGAGAGAGAAAGAGAGAGAGAGAGAGGGAGAGAGAGGGAGGGAGAGAGAGAGAGAGAGAAAGAGAGAGAGCGGGGTGGAGAAGGGGGAGAGAGGGTGTGTTGGAGATCGACTGAGAAGCAATGACAATGGCATCGAGAGAGAGAGATAGAGAGAGGGGGGGGGGGGTGAAGACAGAGAAATAAAGAAAGAGAGAAAGAGAAAGAGAGAAGTATAGAGAGGATGAGTGGGAAAAAGACAGGGAGACAATGACAATGAGAGAGATAGAGAGAGGGGGGGCGGGGGGTGAGTGGGAGATCGACAGAGAAGCAATGACAATGGCATCGAGAGAGAGAGAGAGAGAGGGAGACAGAGAAAAGTAAAGATGGAAAGACAGAGAGAAAAGTAAAGAAAGGGTGAGTGGGAGAGGAGAGACAGACAGATAGACAGAGAGAGAGAGAGAGAGAGAGAGACAGACAGACAGACAGACAGACAGAGAGACAGAGAGAGTGCGAATGCGAAATGATTAATTCACATTTCGGTATAAGCCCCTGAATGAAGGAGAAATCATATCCAGATCACACAACTGGATTTTAATGATACAGTGTCTAGTATTTTCTCTCAACGTGACTATTGTCATGAACATTCATATCGATACTATGATTCAAGTCATAACCGTACGTAGTCGTTTCAAGGTATTGTAAATGTAGAACGCTACATTATGCAAGACAATCTCTGTCAAGTTATAACCGTACGTAATCGTTTCAAGGCATTGTAAATGTAGAACGCTACATTATGCAAAACAATCTCATTCCTGGCTGACATATGAAAATTAAATCTAAAGCGACATGGACTACTATAAAACTTAGGTTGAATACATTTCATCCTTAAGTCATGAAGAACAGGACAGCAAACCATAAAATGAATTTTATCTTCACCTTCTTAGAGAGGGAGAGAGCGAGAGAGAAAGACAGAGATACAGACAGACAGAAGAGAGACAGAGACAGAGAGAAGAGTGACAGAGACATACAGAGAGAGAGAGAGAGAGACAGACAGAGACAGAGACAGGGAGAAGAGAGACAGAGAAAAAGAGATAGAGAGAGACACAGAGAGAAAGAGAGAGATACGGACAGGCAGAGACAGAGAAACAGAGACACACAGAGAGAAACAGAAACAGACAGACAGAGAAAGAGAGAGATATATACAGACAGAGACAGAGAGAAGAGAGACAGAGACAAAGGGAGAGACAGAGAAAGAGAGACAGAGATAGAGACAGAGAGAGAGAGAGATGCAGACAGACAGACAGACAGACAGAGACAGACAGATAGTCAGACACAGACCGAGAGATTTAGATTTGTGTCAACAGCAAATGAGTTATCAATGACATTGATTAGGAGCTGCTGCGCTGCATATTGGGGTCTGCTTTCGCAAAAATGCTCACACTGAGCGAGAGAGAGAGAGACAGAGACAGAGACACAGAGAGAGATATGGAGAGAGGAAGAGAGACGGGGAGAGAGAGAGAGGGGGGACAGAAAAAGAGAGGGGGGAGAGACAGAGAGAGAGACAGAGAGAGGGACTGAGAGACAGAGAGAGAGAGAGACAGTGAGAGACAGAGAGAGACAGAGACAGATATATATATGGAGAGAGGAAGAGAGACGGAGAGAGGAAGAGAGACGGAGAGAGAGAGAGGGAGAGAGAGAAAGGAGAGAGAGAGAGGGGAGAGAAAGAGAGAGAGAGAGGGGCAGATAGTGGGGAGAGAGAGAGAGAGAGACAGACTTACAGACGAACAAACGTACTGCCAATCGGACAGAGACCGAGAGATTCAGAGTTGTATCAACACCAAACGAGTTATCAACGATATTCATCAGAAGCTGCAGAAAACATTGGGTCCTGCTGGCGCTTAAAGTGCTCCCATTGAGAGGGGGGAAGGAAGGAGGGAAAGAGAGAAAGAAGTAGAGAGAGGAGATGAGAGACAGACAGACAGACAGACAGACAGACAGAGACAGAGATAGAGGGGAAGAAAATGAAGGGAGAGAGAATTGGGAGATGGAGAGAGAGAGAGAGAGAGAGAGAGGGAGAAAGAAAGAGAGAGAGGGGGGCGACAGAGAGAGAGAGAGGAGAGAAACAGACGGACAGAGACAGATTGACAGACAGACATACTGCCAATCGGACAGAGACCGAGAGATACAGAGTTGTATCAACACCAAACGAGTTATCAAAGATATTCATTAGAAGCTGCGGAAAACATTGGGTCCTGCTGGCGCAAAAACGCTCCCATTGAGAGGGGGGAAGGAAGGAGGGAAAGAGAGAAAGAAGGAGAGAGAGGAGAGGAGATAGAGAGACAGAGAGAGACAGAGACAGAGAGAGACACACAGAGAGAGACACAGAGAGACAGACAGACAGAGACAGAGACATACAGAGACAGAGAGAGAGAGAGAGAGACAGAGGGGAAGAAAATGAAGGGAGAGAGAACTGGGAGATAGAGAGAGAGAAAGAGAGAAAGAGAGAGAGAGAGAGAGAGAGAGAGAGAGAGAGAGAGAGAGAGAGAGAGAGAGAGAGAGAGAGAGAGGAGGGGGGGGGCAGAGAGAGAGGAGAGAAACAGACGGACAGAGACAGATTGACAGACAGACATACTGCCAATCGGACAGAGACCGAGAGATACAGAGTTGTGTCAACACCAAAGGAGTTACCAACGATGTTGGTTAGGAGCTGCAGAAAACATTGGGTCCTGCTGGCGCTAAAAGTGCTCCCATTGAGAGGGGGGAAGGAAGGAGGGAAAGAGAGAAAGAAGGAGAGAGAGGAGAGGAGATAGAGAGACAGAGAGAGACAGAGACAGAGAGACACACAGAGAGAGATACAGAGAGACAGACAGACAGAGACAGAGACATACAGAGACAGAGAGAGAGAGACAGAGGGGAATAAAATGAAGGGAGAGAGAATTGGGAGATGGAGAGAGAGAGAGAGAGAGAGAGAGAGAGAGAGAGAGAGAGAGAGAGAGAGAGAGAGAGAGAGAAGACGAGGGAGAGAGAAAGAGAGAGAGAGGGAGGGAGAAAGAAAGAGAGAGAGAGGAGGGGGGGGCAGAGAGAGAGGACAGAAACAGACGGACAGAGAAAGATTGACAGACAAACATACTGCCAATCGGACAGAGACCAAGAGATTCAGAGTTGTGAGGGGAGGCGGGGGGAGGGGAGGAGGGAAAGAGAGAAAAGACGGAGAGAAAGAGAGGGGAGGAGATGGAGAGAGAGAGAGACAGAGAGAGAGACAGAGAGAGAGAGACAGAAGGGAAGAAAATGAAGGGAGAGAGAATTGGGAGATGGAGGGAGAGAAACAGAGAGAGAGAGAGAGAAACAGAGAGGGAGACGGAGAAAGGTGGGGATAGAGGGGTGTACCGAGAAAGAGAGGGTTGACAAAGAGAGAGAGAAAGAGAGAGAGAGAGAGGGAGAGAGTGGGGGATAGAGAGAGGGGAGAGAGACAGACGGGCAAAGACAGACAGACACACTGCCAATCGAATAGAGACCGAAAGATTTAGAGTTGTGTCAACACCAAACGAGTTATCAACGATATTGATTACAAGCTGCGGAAAACATTGGGTCCTGCTGGCGCAAAAAATGCTCCCAATGAGAGGGGAGGGGGGATAGGAAGGGGAGAGAGAGAGGGGGGAGGGAGAAAGAGAGAGAGACAGACAGACACAGGGAGAGACAGAGAGAGACAGGGAGAGACAGAGAGAGACAGCGAGAGAGAGATGAGAGAAAATGAAGGAGAGAAAATTGGGAGAAACCGAGAGAGAGAGAGAGAGAGAGAGAGAGAGAGGAGGGGGGGGACAGAGAGTGGGGAGACAGACAGACAGACAGACAGACAGAGAGAAACGAACAGACATACTGACAGTCCGATAGAAACCGAGAGATCTACAGTTGTGTGAACAGCGATGATATTGATTTGGAGCTGCTGAGCAAAATGTATCCTGCTTGCGCAAAAATACTCCAATTGAGGAGAGAGAGAGAGAGAGAGAGAGAGAGAGAGAGAGAGAGAGGGGGGGGGGGGAGGGGGAGACGGAGAAAGATGGGGATAGAGAGGTGTACCGAGAAAGAGAGGGTTGACACAGAGAAAAAGACAGAGAGACAGACAGAGAGAGACAGTGACAGAGAGACAGAGACAGAGAGAGAGAGAGCGATGAAGGAGAGAACAGAGAGAGAGAGAGAAAGAGAGTGGGGAGACGGAGAAAGGTGGGGATAGAGAGGTGTACCGAGAAAGAGAGGGTTGACAAAGAACAAAGAGAGAGAGAAAGAGAGAGACAGAGACAGAGAGAAGGATAGAGAGAGAGAGAGAGAGAGAGAGCGAGCGATGGAGGGAGAGAAGAGAGAGGGGAGACGGAGAAAGATGGGGATAGAGAGGTGTACCGAGAAAGAGAGGGTTGACAAAGAGAGAGAGAAAGAGAGAGACAGATAGAGAGAGAGAGAGAGAGAGAGAGAGAGAGTGGGGGGGGGGGGGGGGGGGGGGGCGGGGGGATCGCTGTTCGCTCATTATTGCACATTTTGATAGGTTAAATGTGCTGCACAATGTCATCGATTATATTTTATCTCTTTTGATTTCTTTTTCCTTAGGCTTTCTTTCTTCTCCAGGACTAAAAGAATTGTTTGAAAAACAAGTCTGCCCTCGATGTGCCGTCGATTGAATTTTTTTTAATGTTCACTATAGTTAATTCAGTACAAGTTTACAGTAGTCGCATGCAGCTAACACGCGGATGGTGTAGTGTCATTCTATGCGTTCTGTCCAAAATCTGTATTTCTCTCCTTTAAATTGCAAACAAGAAATACAACTGTTACGCTTTCTTCAAACCCAAACAAGCGTTCAGGAAGCTAACCCAATAAAATGATAAAATTATGCGGAACCGGAGTCTCAATAAAATTAACTGTTCACAATCCGGAAATACGGTTGGCCGTACACAGCATTACAAAAAAAGAGACCAAAATTATGATTTTTCATGATTTGGGTTTTTGATGGATTTTAACCCTTGAGCATATCTTGACATATGCATACATTTTTTCGTATACATATGTTGTTAACAATTAAATAATTACAAGTAAAGATTGCCTACTGAGTCACTGAACTGTTTAGTTTGCTCCATTTCGATTCAAATCGTCAAATTTCTGACCTTAACAATGCATTCATATTTGCCTTCAGTTTGCTCAAAGATAAATAAAGCTACAACTTTAAAACTTTATCATATATCATATACATTTTGTCGAGATGGCTTTGGTAAATATTTTCTCAATGCTGATTTATAGCAGGTCCAATAGTTTTATACCACAATAAATTGTTAGGCTCTCGCACATCCTAAAGTATTAGGAAAAAACATAAAAAAACCCAATAAGTTAAAAAAAAAAATTCTTTATGAAATCAAAATAATGTAATAATGTATTAAGCATATATAACACAAAACGTGTACACGCAGAATCTTCTTCCTTCTTCTTCGTTCGTGGGCTGCAACTCCCACGTTCACTCGTGTGTACACAAGTGGACATTTACGTGCACGATCGTTTTTACTCCGCCAAGTTGTTGGCAGCTATACTCCGTTTTCAGGGGACGCAGTTTCAATGTGGGTCACAATCTCCATTTGTTTAATACATTGTAGGGCGGCCATTTTTATTTGCTTTCACGGTGAGGGATGGTGACCGATTTCTAAAGTAACATTTTTTTTGTGATTCAGAAGTTGTTCAACGTCTGGCAGGCAAAGAAAAAAAAAGAAAAAAAAAAGAAAGAAAAGAAAGAAAAAGTTTGAAAGAAAAAGTCATTATCTGACTGGCCTTAATCCGGAAGTTTCACAACCTATCAATGGTCTGACTGGAAAGTTTGGGGATTTTTTTGTTTTTGTTTTTTGTTTTTGTTTTTCACAGATCTTATTACGAATTTGGTACTGACAAAGTATTTCCAGAGAAAATCAATTTGCTAAAGTTCACCACGTGTGTGTGTGTGTGTGTGTGTGTGTGTGTGTGTGTGTGTGTGTGTGTGTGTGTGTGTGTGTGTGTGTGTGTGTGTGTGTGTGTGTGTGTGTGTGTGTGTGTGTGTGTGTGTGTGTGTGTGTGTGTGTGTGTGTGTGTGTGTGTGTGTGTCCGTGGTGACCTTTAGCAAATTGATTTTCTCTAGAAATACCGTGTTATTCGGGTGGCTGTGCATGCGCTTTCGCGGGGAGCATTTCGTCGCTTGCAGAGCGATAAAAAAAAAACACACACAACAAAAACGGTCATATGACGTCATAGGCAGCCCACCACCGTAACCAGTTAATCCTTTTCTAGGAACAGGCGATTTCCACTACGAAAGTTTTAGCATTTCGGTGACCAAGAAAAACCGACAATGGAGACGCGCATGCGCACGCGGTTCTCACTAAAAAAAATAACAACCGGGGACTCCCGACGATATGTTCCCGACGAAAGCGTGTGCACAACCTCACTATTACACAGACTTATTTTGCTTACACAAGTGAGTCAAAAATCCACCCGTACATACGAGTAAATGTGGCAGTTGCATCCTACAAATGCAGAAGTAAATGTGGCACTTGCATCCTACAAATGTAGAAGTAAATGTGGCAGTTGCATCCTACAAATGTAGAAATAAATGTGGCACTCGCATCCTACAAATGTGGAAGAAAATGTGGCAGTTGCATCCTACAAATGTGGATGAAAATGTGGCAGTTGCATCCTACAAATGCAGAAGTAAATGTGTCAGTTGTATCCTACAAGTGCAGAAGTAAATGTGGCACTTGCATCCTACAAGTGTAGAAGTAAATGTGGCACTCGCATCCTACAAATGTAGAAGTAAATGTGGCAGTTGCATCCTACAAATGTAGAAGTAAGTGTGGCACTTGCATCCTACAAGTGCAGAAGTAAATGTGGCACTTGCATCCTACAAGTGTAGAAGTAAATGTGGCACTCGCATCCTACAAATGTAGAAGTAAATGTGGCACTCGCATCCTACAAATGTGGAAGTAAATGTGACAGTAGCATCCTACAAACGTAGAAATAAATGCGACAGTTGCATCCTACAAGTGTAGAAGTAAATGTGGCACTCGCATCCTACAAATGTAGAAGTAAATGTGGCACTCGCATCCTACAAATGTAGAAGTAAATGTGACAGTAGCATCCTACAAACGTAGAAATAAATGCGACAGTTGCATCCTACAAGTGTAGAAGTAAATGTGGCACTCGCATCCTACAAATGTAGAAGTAAATGTGGCACTCGCATCCTACAAATGTAGAAGTAAATGTGGCAGTTGCATCCTACAAATGTGGAAGAAAATGCGACAGTTGCATCCTACAAGTGTAGAAGTAAATGTGGCACTCGCATCCTACAAATGTAGAAGTAAATGTGGCACTTGCATCCTACAAATGTAGAAATAAATGCGACAGTTGCATCCTACAAGTGCAGAAGTAAATGTGGCACTTGCATCCTACAAATGTAGAAGTAAATGTGGCAGTTGCATCCTACAAGTGCAGAAGTAAATGTGCCAGTTGTATCCTACAAATGCAGAAGTAAATGTGCCAGTTGTATCCTACAAATGCAGAAGTAAATGTGTCAGTTGTATCCTACAAATGCAGAAGTAAATGTGGCAGTTGCATCCTACAAGTGTAGAAGTAAATGTGGAAGTTGCATTCTACAAATGTGGATGAAAATGTGGCAGTTGCATTCTACAAATGTGGATGAAAATGTGGCAGTTGCATCCTACAAATGCAGAAGTTTCGTTCGTTCGTTCTTTAGTTTAACGTCTTTTCACTATAAGTGATATTAGACAAGGGAAGGAAAAAAATCGAGTGGGAGGAGGGGGAGGGGGGGGGAATTACTGTGTACGCATACGAGTAAGTGAAAGTGTGTGTGTGTGTGTATGTGTGTGTGTGTGTGTGTGTGTGTGTGTGTGTGTGTGTGTGTGTGTGTGTGTGTGTGTGTGTGTGAAAATTACTGATTTAAGTTTTGTTTAAAAAAAACCCAAAAAAAACAACAAACCACACATAACAATATAACATATTTCTAATGAAAAACTAACAACTATAACAGCGAACCAACAGGACTATTTAACAAGGAGTTGAAAAAGTCATACATTAGCAATGGATTGCTGAAGATCGTCAACACTGAAGATGATTTCAGTTCAGGGATTTGAGACTTTAACATATCGCAAGTTGATATATGATCGGTTGTTATGTGACCACCACAGATGCAAGAAACATTACTGACATATTTTGTCCTAAAACAATGCAGAAGTAAATGTGCCAGTTGTATCCTACAAATGCAGAAGTAAATGTGTCAGTTGTATCCTACAAACGTAGAAGTAAATGTGGCAGTTGCATCCTACAAATGAAGAAAAAGGAAGAGAAGAAGAAGAAGAAGAAGAAGGAGGAGGAGGAGGAGGAGGAGGAGGCGGAGGAGGAGGACGAGGACGAGGAAGAGGAGGAGAAGAACAAGAAGAAGCAGGTAGAGAAGGTGAGGGAGGAGGAAGAGGAGAAGAAGAAGAACAAGAAGAAGAAGAACTGGAAGAAGAACAAGAAAAAACAACAACAACAATAAAACAAGGGTCTATTTCTCACGTCACATGCAGGATTGATAAGACATTTAGACTATCGAAAAACTGATATTCTCACTAAAAAGACAGGACTGTGAATCGCAAAAATGACGAAACTATCCCCCAAGGAAATGTTGAGAGAGGAACGCGAAAGGGAAGACCACACACACACACACACACACACACACACACACAAAGAAAAAAAGAAAAGAAAAAAGTGACATGCATTATTCTGGCATTTGTTGCCTATTTACGACGCGATTTTTGGTATCGAAGGGTAGTAATCAAATAAAAAAAAAAAAACAATTCTAGTCCGCACTCAACTCGCACAAAAGTATACACTACCTATACCTTTCTGCGAGCAAAATAACCGGATTATCGAATTCTGATTGTTTGAAGTTTATTCAACACACTTGTTAGCAATGTGAAAACCATGGATGTGAGATAAACAAATTTTAAGATTATCTATGAATACATGTTACAGTAAAACCAGCAAAGATAAATAAATGAAAAAAAAGAAGAAAAGTATGTCTCCCATACATTATATACAAACTTATAGTATTCTGCCTAAACTCTCTCGAATGGACTCGTTCACGTGCGCATGTGTGTATGCGCGCGCGCACATAAATCGCCAACCAGACGACAGCTGACCCCCGTTTGTTTAATGCCATGCATGCTTTGCTAAAAATACACTCTGGTCACGTATTTCACGTGCTGCACGAACTTGCTCCCCCCCCCTCATCCCTCCTCCCCCTTCAACACTCTCCTCCCTGCCCTACATACGTTGACAGTTTGTCTTTTTATAGTTCAACTTTGTGCCAGCCGCAGAGCGAAACTGGGACTCTTGCACCGATTTCTCCACTGTTCTAAAAATAGGTGGATAGCGCATGCCTTCTCCGAGCTCCTTTGCTGACTGAAGCCAGCGGAAGTGTTCAATCAGCCATTTTGCTACTCGTGTCAGTACAGTGCGAAGTGGTAACTTCATATGTGTAGCCGAGCGCTCAGCTGGCTACGATGACTGCTTCACGGCAAGCTTTCACTTGCTCGCGGCGTTAGGTTTGTTTGTTTTTTTTTTTGTTTTTGTTTTTTTAAGGTTCAAAATCATTTTTAATCCGAGAAACCCCATTTGGGTACATGAAGTGAAGCTGACATTCTTGCGTGTGCCCCCACAGCAAGTTTGCGCTACGTGTCACTGCACTGTAAACCAACCATTGGCAGATATCAATCAAGACATAACATTTGGCATGTCGTTGGGGCAAGCATAACGCGGCTTCTTCGAAGATACACGGTTACGGTTCAGAAACTACCACCAGTTAGCAGACGACTTTTCAACGGACTGACAGCCGGATAAGAGTGTCGGTATGGCGTCCAGTTGGCTTCAGCTTTCCTGGCCAATGAGCTATCCATCTTTTTAATTTTATTTTATATAGGTTAGTGCGATTTTTCTCCTTTGCTTCCAACTTCCAGCTCAACAATCCCGCCCCCCCCCCCCTCAACCCCCCTCCCTCTACCCGCCGTACCCCCTCTCTGCAAATTATCACATCAGACTTCATACAAACCATCTGGCACAACGAGTACATTGATTGTGATTTGATGACTCCTTACCTGCAAGAAAGTGTGTCATGATTTGATGATGACTCCTTACCTGCACGAGAGTGTGTCATGATTTGATGATGACTCCTCACCTGCAAGAAAGTGTGTCATCACAAGTGAGTGAGAACGCTAATTTATATCTTTTTTTGTTGTTGTATTATTATAACTTTTTGCATTCATTATCAGCTGTTACGCTTGTTAGATTAACGACTTCTCTTGCAAGGAACTCCGTGAAGTAATTTTCTGTAATTGTATTTAGATATTTGTTTCAAATTTCACCCCCCCCACCCCCAACCCATTTACCAGGTTTACCCCCACTCCCCCTCCTCTTCTAAACGATTATAGTCAAATGTATACATTGATAGTATGACTACTCTCACAAAATGTCTTCAGTCACCGATATGTGAGACGGGGTTCCTCCTCCACAACGAGCACTAAATCCCATCGTCATAAATCATTTGTAAAGTTTTTGCAACATGTTGGGTGGGAGATATTTTCTGTGTGTGTGTGTGTGTGTGTGTGTGTGTGCGTGCGTGCGTGTGTGTGTGTGTGTGTGTGTGTGTTTGTGTGTGTGTGTGTGTGTGTGTGTGTGTGTGTGTGTGTGTGTGAGAGAGAGAGAGAGAGAGAGAGAGAGAATGTGTGTGTGCAAGAAACGACCTTTTCACGCCACTTAGGCGGTAGACTGTTGCCTTGTAATCGTTTTTCGCCATTTTGAAAAGCATCGTCTGAATTTCTAATAGTGGTCTTCTATGGATCTGGATGTATACGTTGCTGAAGCCAATTATTGACGATAACTACAGTGAGGTGGTGGGGGTGGGAGTGGGGGGTTGGGGGGGGGGGGGGGGGGGGCACACAGCGGGAGGACCAGCAGTGCTGTTGGCTCTGGGCTGTCATTTTTAAAAGCATTGTCTGAATGTGAAGCCAATTATTGTCTGTAACTGCAACGGGGTTGGGTGATGGGAGGGCGGGAGAGGGGGGGGGAGGGGAGGGTCGACGGACAGGAGTAGGATCAGGATCAGTGCTGTTCGCTCTGGGCGGTTCGCCTGAAGCCAGCTGACTTGACATCGTCGTCAGACAGGTTATTCCCACTCCCACTGTTGTTCCAAAGAAGAGGGCGTTCCCCTGGAGGAGGCATTAAAACTCCCTCCATACGAACGGCCAAAGAAACGACGTTAACAGCGTTTCACCCCAATTACCACCATCAACATATTACAAGCGGAAGGCTCTTACACTGAAAAAGTGACTGTTGACAAAGACTACCACAGTTCTGATGACGGAAGCTAAAGCTTGGGTCATTCAGACACCCACTGGACTTCCGAGGGGTCTGTGTAGAGGAGAAGAGAGGACTGGCCGTACTGAGTGAGTTAACAATTAACATCTTGGAATGATCGCACAAAGTCTGATTAGGTTTTCAGCTCCTCGTGAGTAATGAAAGCAGAATTATCATGCTTTTCCCACTGGTGTGAATTGAGGGAAAAAAACAAAATCTGGGTTAACAGCGGTAGGGAAAGTCCTTGCGTGACGACTCACGAGCAAGAATTTATCCGTCATGGGGCACATTCTAGCATTTCAGAACTGAATGCATATTTCCATCATGGAGCACTGACTACGTAAAAATGGAGAAGGAGGAAGAAGAGAAGGAGGAGGAAGAGAGGAAGAAGAAGAAAAAGAGAGGCAAGGCCTTCTAGACTCACTTGTGATACACTTTTAAAAAAATCTGATCATGAAAATGTGTTCTGTATTTGTTATTATAAAGCTTCGGGTTTTAAAAAAAGATAAAAAAAGAAAAAAAAAGAAAAGTCCTAACGAGATTCGAACCCCGCGTGTTCAGGTAAGAAGAAGAAGAAACTGTCTTACCCATTACACTATCGTGACTCCTTAACTGACGTTTTAAAATTTAATATTTGAAAATACCTTTTTAAAGGGCGATAAATCGGTTGCGGTATTCGCAGTGAGAACGCTGTTTAAATCATATTATTCTGGTGTATCTTGGGCATTCAAAAAATCTTTAAGGGCAATAAAAAAAATTCTTCTTAAGTCCGCGGTAAAGGAGACGTGGCTATCGCCGCAATAAAACTGCAACATTTAGCCGTTTTCTCTCGATCTAGATAGATGTACAAGTTTAGTTACACCCGCCGGGAATTTAGTACGACACGATCGATTCAATTTCTCTTTTATGTTCATTCTAGTTTTATAGTTTTAAAGTTGATATGAAAATTTAGTGTTTTGTTAAACTAATATGTAGAGCCAAGTACAAGTACTTCTAAACGTCGTATGATGTGAAAAGGACTTCATTTTGAGAAAAGTCAAGACTAGAAATTTTTACGTTTCACCAATTCAAGGGTATTAACTCGCATGGTTTACAATTTTTAACTATGAATTCCGATTGATTCTGTGGATATTTTTATGGCAGTTTGGAGTATAATCCAGTAAGTGATGAGGCGTTCACAAATCTTTCTCTGAATAAATATTTAACGGTCTCCTTCTCCAACTTTCCATCACATGTTATCGTGTATTGTCCATTGAATATAGGATTGAACGGGCAGGCCAACAACTTGAAACAAAATGGCGTCTTTCGCGTTAGCGAAGAATATGAGCACGCGCTTTGAATATCTATAAATATGTGTACGCAATTGATTTTTGCCCATGACCTTCAAAGCTCAGCCAATAGATCTATAAAGTCCACTCGTACTGATTTTAATATTTTCCGAAAAAGACCACTTGAGCGAATGAACATAGTGAAAGCCCTGTACACTGAGAGTAAAACACACAAGCTTTTTATGTATTGAGTATAATTTCAAAATGTAATGTTTAAGATGAGAAAGATCAGATTAAAGCAAATTAAGTCCCCTAGCATTAATTACAGATTAACTTCCCTTCTTTACTATCTGCACCAAAACGTTTGCAATATAAATATAACTTCCATGCTCAGCAAAAGAAGTTCCTGTTTGAACAAAAAATGATAACAATGACTGCTCTTGTTGTTGTGTCAAAATATCAGATCAAAGTGCCAAGTTTAGAAAATAAAAAAAACAAACAAACAAAAAACAGTAAATGCAGTTTGCATATAATTTGGCTTCTTTTTTAAATTTTTTTTGGTGCCCATTCCAGAGGTGCAATATTGTTTTAAACAAGATGACTGGAAAGAACTGAATTTTTCCTATTTTTATGCCTAATTTGGTGTCAACTGACAAAGTATTTGCAGAGAAAACGTTGATGTTAAAGTTTAACACACACACACACACACACACACACACACACACACACAGAGAGACAACCGAACACCGGGTTAAAACATAGACTCACTTTTTTACACAAGTGAGTCAAAAAGAAGAAGAAGAAGAGGAGGAGGAGGAGGAGTGACAGAAGGAGATAGAGAGACATAGAGAGAGACAGAGACAGAGATATATAGAGAGACACAGAGAGAGAGAAGAAGTTCGAGACTAAGAAGAAGAAGAAGAAGGAAGGGGGAGATAAAGAACGAGGACGAGGAGGAAAAGTAAAACCAAGCTTGTACTTGAAATCAAGACGGGCGCAACAGCCCAGTGGTTAAAGCGTTGGACTGTCAATCTGAGGGTCCCGGGTTCGAATCACGGTGACGGCGCCTGGTGGGTAAAGGGTGGAGATTTTTACGATCTCCCAGGTCAATATATGTGCAGACCTGCTTAGTGCCTGAACCCCCTTCGTGTGTATATGCAAGCAGAAGATCAAATACGCACGTTAAAGATCCTGCAATCCATGTCAGCGTTCGGTGGGTTATAGAAACAAGAACATACCCAGCATGCACACCCCCGAAAACGGAGTATGGCTGCCTACATGGCGGGGTAAAAACGGTCATACACGTAAAAGCCCACTCGTGTGCATACGAGTGAACGCAGAAGAAGAAGAAGAAGTACTTGAAATCAGAAGTCACTCTTTGAAAGACAGACCTTGATGTCTTAAATTTCCAACAAGTTCTGTTCTGAAGAATAGGATGTGACCCACAAAAATTACTCGTGCTTTTTTTTTCTTTTTCTTTTTTTCACTCAGGAAACTTCTGTTAGTGGCGAAACATGAAACGTTTCTGAAGAGAGTGGATTGTGTTTTGCTCTCTCTCTCTCTCTCTCTCTCTCTCTCTCTCTCTCTCCCTCCCCCCTCTCTCTCTGTGTGCGTGTACGCGCGCGCGCGTATCTGCCTGTTTATGTGGTTGAGTGTTTATGTGTCTGTGTGTGTGTGTGCGAGCCTCGTGGGTGCGTAAGCCCATGTACACGCGCGCGCGCGCGCGTGTGTGTGTGTGTGTGTGTGTGTGTAAGGAGAAAGAAAGACAAAAGAGAGACAGACAGTGTGCATGTGCGCGTGATTTCGTGTGTGCGAAAGTGTATGCATGCATGCGTAAGTGTGTGTGTGTGTGTGTGTGTGTGTGTGTGTGTGTGCGCGTGCGTTCGTGTGTGTGTGCGTGTGTGCGTGTTTGTATGTGTGTGTGCGTGTGTGTGTGCGTGTGTGTGTGCGCACGCGCGCGCGCGCGCGTGTGTGTGCGCGCGCGCGCAATGAAAAGGAGGGAGGAGAAAGTGGAAGACAGACAGTCAGACAGACCGCCATTCATTCCTTTACCGAGGTGAATTAGTGTATTCATTTAGAGGTATTGTGTGAGCAACACAAAAAAGTCATTAACTTCACTGATTAGGATTTGCAAGAAATATTAGGTCCAGTTGTCCTCAACACAGTCATAGAGAGAACGAGAGACAGAGACAGACAGACAGGAGACTGAGACATGAAGACAATGACAGAGACAGAAACAGATATACTGAGACAGAGACAAACAGCGAGAGTGAGTGAAGTAGAAAAAGAAAAAGAAAAACTAAAGAGACAGAGAGAGAGAGAGAGAGAGAGAGAGAGAGGGAGATAAAGACACAGACATGACAAGGACTGAGACAGACAGAGAGAAAGAGAGAGAGAGGGGGGAGAGAAAGAGGAGAGAGAGGGGGGCAGAGAGAGAGAGAGACGGATAGAGGGAGAGAGAGGGAGAGAAAGAGAGAGGGGAGAGAGAGACGGATACAGAGGGGGAGACAGAAAGAGAGGGAGAGAGAAAGAGAGAGGGGAGAGAGAGACGGATAGTGTGGGGGAGACAGAAAGAGAGAGAGGGGGGAGATAAAGAGAGAGGGGAGAGAGAGTCGGATAGAGAGGGGGAGACAGAGAGAAAGAGAGAGAGGGGGAGAGAAAGAGAGAGGGGAGAGAGAGACGGATAGAGAGGGGGAGACAAAAAGAGAGAGAGAGTGGGGGAGAGAAAGAGAGAGGCGAGAGAGAGACGGAGACAGAAAAAGAGAGAGAGGGAGAGAGAGAGAAAGACGGATAGAGAGGGGAGACAGAGACAGACAGAGAGGCGGAGAGATAGGGAGAGAAAGAGAGGAGAAAGGTGAGAGAGTGAGAAAGAGAAAGAGGGGAGACAGAGAGACGGAGAGGGGGACACATAGAGAGAGAGTTTAGAGAAAGACAGGGAGAGGGGATCGAGAGAGAGATGGAGAGAGAGGGGGTGGGACAGAGAGAGAGAGAGAGAGTGGGAGCGAGAGAAGGACAGAGAGATGGTGACAGAAACTGAAAGAGCATAAGAGACAGAAAAGGAGGGAGAGGGAGAGAGAGAGAGAGAGAGAGAGAGAGAGAGACAGACAGACAGAGACAGAGAGAGACACAGAGAGAGAGACGCACACAGAGAGAGAACACTGAAATGTTTAGTACCATTAGCTGTAAAGCTGGCACTAATCAGAAACAAATGGCGCAAACTGATGAGAGATTTGCCACACTTTGGCACTTTGTCATTAGCTGAAAGTACGTGTGACAGGGGGATAATGTGTCTTTATTCAGTCGTTCGTCTCCAAGGTTTGGACAGTACACAAAAAAACAAAGTACATATAATCATATGATAAATATTTACGCAGAGAGAGTGAGTGAGAGAGAGAGAGGGAGAGAGAGAGAGAGAGAGAGAGGGAGAGAGAGAGAGAGAGAGGCCTACAAACTGACTCCCACATGATTGAACAGACTGACAGGCGGACAGACACACACACACACGCACACACACGCACACACACGCACGCACGCACACACACACACACACACACACACACCTAGGGTTTCATGTATCTCAGACAATACGAACGGACAGACAGACAATCGGACAAATCAATTATTTTGCATTCATCATCTCTGATTCCGGAACTTGTCTTAACTCACTCAGTACGGCCAGTCCTCACTTCTCCTCTATACAGACCCCTCGGATGTCCAGTGGGTGTCTGAATGACCCAACCTTTAGCTTCTGTCGCCAGAATTGTGGCATTCTTTGTCAACATTCACCTCTTCAGTGTGAGAGCCTTCCGCTTGCAATATTTTGATGATGGTAATTGGGGTGAAACGCTGTTAACGTCGTCTCTTTCGCCGTTCGTATGGAGAGAGTTAATGTGTGTCTGACTGCCTCAGTATTTATCGTTTTGAATTGTTTTGCATTGTATTGCATTGTATTGCACTGTGTTGTATTTATTTATTTATTGTACGCCTACAGTTGACTTCACCAAGTTTTTGCGCCTTATAAATATTATCATTATTAGTAGTAGTTCTCTTTTATGTATTTGTCAATTATTTATTTATTTATTTACTTATTTCTTTTCATTTCATTTATTTATTTATTTATTTTTGTTTGTTTTGTTATTTTATTTTAAATTTTATTTTATTTATTTATTTTTATTTATTTATTTTATTTTATTTTATCTTATTTTACTTTTTTTCCTCAAGGCCTGACTAAGCGCGATGGGTTACGCTGCGGGTCAGGAATCTGCCTGGCAGATGTGGTGTAGCGTATATGGATTTGTCCGAACGCAGTGACGCCTCCTTGAGCTACTGATACTGATACTGATACTGTGTTGTGTTGTATTCGTGTTGTGTTGTAGTTTTTCATCAATATCTGTATCTAAATGCGTTCTTCATATTTGCCTGCAAAAAAACTACTTAACCTTTTTGGGGGGGTGTCGAAAGTACAAGCGCGATTAACAACAACAGCAATAAAATCGTTCAAACCCTTTTTATTTCGTAACTCCATTTAAATGCGGTTTTTTTAAAAATTTTTATTTTTTTTTTAAATATATCATTTTGCGGGCGATATACACTTCTGACTACAATTTCTGTTGCGCCGTAAATATGGTGAGACTAACACCCCCCCCCCCCCCCCAACACACACACACACACAAGAAAAGGTCCTAAAACAGGAGACGTTTTCCCTTGCAACACCCGTGGGAAGTGCTGTGCATCCAGAATCGGCCTCTTCTCACATATGAGGACACACACCGACAGATAAGCCTGCCTGCCTACTCATCCGTCGGATCGACGGGAGACTCCATCCTCAAAAACAGGAGGAGGAAATTTGTTTAATGTCCCGTCACACATATCGGTGATTGAAGACATTTTGTTAAAGTATTTAAGAATGCATTTGAGTATTATCGGTTAGAAGGGGTGCGATATGTGAATGAATGGAGGGTTGGGAGGAAACTGAGCAAATGAGGGTGAAATGAGGGTGAAATCTGAAAAAAAAAATCTAAATACAATTACAGGAAATTACTTAAAGGACTAAAACAAGAAAGATGTATTGTGGGTATTTGTATTTCTTTTTTCATCACAACACATTTCTCTATGTGAAATTAGGGCTGCTCTCCACAGGGAGAGCCCGTCGCTATACTACAGCGCCACCCATTTTTTGTATTTTTTCCTGCTTGCAGTTTTATTTGTTTTTTGTGTTTTTTTTTCCCTATCGAAGTGGATTTTTCTACAGAATTTTGCCAGGAACAACCCTCTTGTTGCCGTGGGTTCTTTTACGTGTGCTAAGTGCATACTGCACACGGGACCTCGGTTTATCGTCTCATCCGATTGACTAGTGTCCAGACCACCACTCAAGGTCTAGTGGAGGGTGAGAAAATATCGGCGGCTGAGACGTGATTGGAACCAGCGCGCTCAGATTCTCTCGCTTCCTAGGCGGACGCGTTACCTCTAGGCCATCACTCCACATCACTGGCACTGTTCGTGCACTCCGTCGTTTATTCATTCCGTTTGCTTTGAGTGTATCTGTCGCAGTAGTAACCGCGTGCGCCCTCGCTCCCTCCCCCCCTCAGTTCCCCAACCCCTTGCTCCACGCTCCACACCCACCTCCCACCCCCGCCCCCCGTCCGCCCCTCGGCTACCTCACCCCACCCACCTCCCACCCCCGACCCCCCCTCGGCTACCTCACCCCACCCACCTCCCACCCCCGCCCCCCGGCTGCCCCTCGGCTACCTCACCCCACCCACCTCCCACCCCCGCCCCCCGGCTGCCCCTCGGCTACCTCACCCCACCCAGCTCCCACCCCCGTCCCCCGGCTACCTCACCCCATCCATCCCCTCCCCTCGCTCTCCATCGTCTCCCAAATAGCAAAGCGGAAACAAGAGAAAGAGAAAGGCGACGACAACAACAGCAGCAACAACTACAGGAGCAGCAGCAACAACAACAAAACAAGCATGACTAAAGGAATCACACACACAAATAAATCAAACACAAAGAAGAGGAGGAGGAGAAGAAGAAAAGGAAGAGACGACAAAGACGACGACGACGAAGAAGAAGGAGGAGAAGTTGAAGAGGAACAGACGAAGAAGAAGAAGAAGAAGTAGAGGAAGAAGAAGAAGAATGAGGAGGAGGAGAAGAAGAGGAAGAGACGACGACGAAGAAGAAGAACAAGAAGTAGAAGAAGAAGGAGGAGGAGGAGAAGAAGAAGAGGAAGAGACGAAGAAGAAGGAGGAGGAGGAGGAGGAGGAGCGGGAGGATGAGGATGAGGAGGAGGAGAAGAAGGTGAAGAAGAAGAAGAAGAAGAAGAAGAAGAAGAAGAAGAAGAAGAAGAAGAAGAAGAAGACTGAGGAGGAGGAGGAGGAGGAGGAGAAGAAGAAGAAGAAGGAGTTTCTTTTCCCTTCTTTTCTTTTCCGCTTGACAATTTCTTCAGTTCAAGATTATCCCCCCACCCCCCACCCCCGCCCCCTAGGAGGAGGAGGAGAAGAAGAAGAGGGAGAGAAGAAGAAGAAGAAGAAGAAGAGGGAGAGACGAAGAAGAAGAAGAAGAAGAAGAAGAAATGTCTGAAACTCAAGCTACATTTTGTTTCATTATTTGCTTGTTCAGTTGTATTGATTTTTTGCTCTGAGGGTTTAACCTGTCCACTTTCGGAGCTCGTGAAAAACTTTGTGAAACGGAGAGTTGAGATACATGATACCGTAGGTGTGTGTGTGTGTGTGTGTGTGTGTGTGTGTGTGTGTGTGTGTGTGTGTGTGTGTGTGTGTGTGTGTGTGTGTGAGTGTGTTTGTTCGTTCTTTTGTTTCAGACGAAATTGTGTGTGTGTGTGTGTGTGTGTGTGTGTGTGTGTGTGTGCGTGCGTGCGTGCGTGCGTGCGTGCGTACGTGCGCACGTGTGTCTGTGTGCGTATGTGCATGAGTGTATCTGTGTTTGTTCGAGCGTGTGCGTTTCCGAATCTGTGTGTATGTGTGTGTGTGTGTGTGTGTGTGTGTGTGTGTGTGTGTGTGTGTGTGTGTGTGTGTGTAGAGAGAGAGAGAGAGAGAGAGAGAGAGAGAATGTGTTTGGACACAAAGCCTATGCGTCTCTACCGAACACCTCCCCTCCTACACACACACACACACACACACACACACACACACACACACACACACTTTCCTCATCAAGCTTTCTTTTGTTCACTGGTTCGATTGTGTCTCGTCCAATAACAGCCCGTTTGAATAATGCTTTCCTCACGGCTGTGGGCAAAAGAGGAAGGTTGGTAGAATGGTTAAGACGCTTATCTGCCTATACAGAGCGTCAGTGAGGGTGTGTGTTCGAATCCCGCTCTCGTTCCCTTCTTAAGAGTTCGACTGGAAAAATCAAACTGAGCGGCCAGTCATTCGGACGAGTCGATAAACCGAGGTCACACGATGTTCTGTACGCACTAAAAAAAACCCAAAAAAACAAGAGAGGCAAGGCCTTCAAGACTCACTTGTGATACACTTAAAAAAAAAAAATCCAAGCTTTTTATGTATTGAGTATAATTTCAAAATGTAGTGTTTAAGATGAGAAAGATCAGTTTAAAGCAAATTAAGTCCCCTAGCATTAATTACAGAGTAATTTCCCTTTTTTACTATCTGCACCAAAACGTTTGCAAAATAAATAAAACTTCCATGCTTAGCAAAAGAACTTCCTGTTTGAACAAAAAATGATAATAATGACTGCTCTTGTTGTTGGGTCAGAATATCAGATCAAAGTGCCAAGTTTAGAGAATACAAAAAATATAACAGTAAATGCAGTTTGCATATAATTAGGCTTCATTTTTTTTTTTTTTGTGCCCATCCTAAAGGTGCAATATTGTTTTAAACAAGATGACTGGAAGGAACTCAATTTTTCCTATTTTTATGCCTAATTTGGTGTCAACTGACAAAGTATTTGCAGAGAAAATGTCAATGTTAAAGTTTACCACGGACACACACACACACACACACACACACACACACACACACAGAGACAACCGAACACCGGGTTAAAACATAGACTCACTTTGTTTACACAAGTGAGTCAAAAAAGAACCCGATGCATCAGTTCCCTCCCGAAATATCTGTCCACTGACGCAACATCTAGACTTGTCGTTTCTCTCATTTTCTCTCGCCTTGACTACTTACTGTAACTCTCTATTGTCTGGTTTGCTTGCTTCGTCCATTCAGTCCCTTCAGCGCATACAAAACTCTGCTGCTCGACTCGTCCTCAGAAAGAAAAGATCTGAGCACATCACTTCTCTTTTGCAACATCTCCACTGGCTCCCTGTCTCACACAGAATAGAGTACAAGATTAGCACTCTATGATATAAATGTATTCACAAATCTGCCCCTTCCTATCTCTGTGGCTGCCTTCACCTCTACACTCCATCTCGCTCTGTGCGATCAGCTTCGGATCCACTCTGTTTACGCATACCCAGATTCAAACACTCGACTGTTGGCCGCCGTTCTTTCTCTGTCTCTGGACCTTGTGATTGGAATGAACTTCCTCTTTCGCTTCGTCAGGTCTCCACACTCAGCTCTTTCAAGTCTGGCCTTAAAACCCACCTCTTCCCAAAACAGCCTCCCTTCCCTGCCTCTTCCTTGTCTTCAGTTTTTCTTTTTTTTCAGTTTTTGAATTATTCATGCGTTTGAATGACTGGTGCGAAAGCGCTTTGATTTGTTTCTGCACAAGATTCAGCGCTATATAAATATTATAATAATTATTGTCATTATTATTACTATAAAAGGGTTGTCCTCTAGCAAAATTATGTAGAAGAAATCCACTCTGATAGGTACACAAATATATATGCATTCAATCAAGGACTGACTCAGTGCGTTAGGTTATCATTATCATGCTGCTGGTCAGGCATCTGCCTAGCAGATGTGTTGGAGCGTATATGGTCATTGGCTTGTCCGAATGCACTGACCGCTACCTTGGAGAAACTGAAACTGAAACTGTGGGCAACGTAGTAAATATCTACTATCATTTTGGCAATTGTAAGTGTTGAAGATAAAGGGTTAAGGGTTCTATGATGATCTTTTTCGGCCATAAAGGGGGAGAGAATTCATAGCCATTGTGTCCAGGGGGCGCGGTATTAGAAGCACGGGACTCAGTCCTATCCTGGATACCCGCCGGTTTTTATTTTTAATTTATCTTATTTCATTTTATTTATATTTTTTTTTTATAACCTTCCCCAACTGAAAACAAGCACCCGTCCATTCTTTGCTGGAGTGAGGAACATCGTTTAAGTGGAGTTTTGCTTGTCTGTTTGTTTGTTGTTGCTGGGGTTTTGTGTGTGTGTGTGTGTGTGTGTGTGTGTGTGTGTGTGCGTGTTTGTGTGTGTTTCTTCGTGTGTGTGTGTGTGTGTGTGTTTGTGCGCGCGCGCGCGCGTGTGTGTGTGTGTGTGTGTGTGTGTGTGTGTGTGTGTGTGTATGTGTGTGTGCGTGTTTGTGTGTGTTTCTTCGTGTGTGTGTGTGTGTGTGTGTGTGTGTGTGTGTGTGTGTGTGTGTGTGTGTTACATGGTTATGACGTAGAAGTTGTAATTTAAAAAAAAATTTTTTAAAAACATGAAAAATACTAGTGTGTGTTTCTTCGTGTGTGTGTGTGTGTGTGTGTGTGTGTGTGTGTGTGTGTGTGTGTTTCTTCGTGTGTGTGTGTGTGTGTGTGTGTGTGTGTGTGTGTGTGTGTGTGTGTGTGTGTCTGTGTGATTGCGCGCGCGCCCGCACGTGCGTGTGTGTGAGTGAGTGTGTGAGTGTGTGAATGTGTGTGTGTGTGTGTGTGTGAGTGTAAGCGCGTATGTGATTATGTGTGTGTGTGTGTGTGTGTGTGTGTGTGTGTGCATGTGCGCGCGCGCTCGTATGTGTGTCTGTGTGTGTGAGTGAGTGTGTGCACTTCAGCCGATCCTCAAGTGATGAAATGGAACGTAAAACACGCACTCTTAAAAAAAACAACAACAAAAAAACACCCAAAATCCAACCTTTTTTTCTTTTTCGTTCTTTCTGAAAACTAAGCCACTAGTGGCCTGCCACGTACGATCGCACAACACAATGAATGAACCGACCTTCCCCTGAACAAGTCTGATTCAGAGATACGGAGACAGCTCGTTTCGAATCATACTTTTCAATCCAGTGAATCATAGCAGCCAAAACACGGCTGACTCAGCCCTTGAGTCTCGCACGCATTGAACATTGAACGCGCACGATCTTATTCAGCAACAAAACAGGAGGAAAACCAAAAAAAAAAAAAAAAACCCAACAAAAAACCAAAAAAACCCAAAAGACCCCCACGCCCCCTTCCCTACAAAAGAACAAAAGAAAAAAAAGAAAAGAAAAAAAGAAGAAAAAGACCGTCTTCAGTTGGGGATCCATCTGACACATGAACAGTTATTAATGAAGGAGAGAGAGAGAGAGAGAGAGAGAGAGAGAGAGAGAGAGGAAACAACTGTTCAGCATAATATTTCTGACTGTGAGTTTACGAAGCTTTACTCACAAAAAAGGTGCGTCATCTGTAATTATTTTGGGACGTTGGTTTTCGACCTTTTTTTTTTAAAAAAACTCTCTCCATACGAACGGCGAAAGAGACGACGTTAACAGCGTTTCACCCCAATTACCATCATCAAAATATTGCAAGCGGTAGGCTCTTATACTGAAGACGTGAATGTTGACAAAGAATACCACAATTCTGACGACGGAAGCTAAAGGTTGGGTCATTCAGACACCCACTGGACATCCGAGGGGTCTGTGTAGAGGAGAAGAGAGGACTGGCCGTACTGAGTGAGTTAATTAAAAGACAAATTTACAGTCATCATCAGTTGTCTTTTTTTTCTTTTTTTTTTTTTCTTTTTTAGGTGGCAGAATGGTTAAGACGCTTATCTGCCGAAACAGTGTCCGTGAGGGTGACTGGGTTCGAATCCCGCTCTCTCCCTTTCTCCAAAGTTTGACTGGAAAATTAAACAAAGCGTCTAGACAGTCATTGGGATGTCACGATAAACCGAGGTCCCGTGTGCAGCATGCACCAAGCACAGTGTGAACACTTGGCAAAAACAAAAGAAAAAAAAAGTGTCCTTTGGCAAAGTTCTATGAAGGAAATCCACTCTGACAGGTACACAAAATATTCATGCATTCACTCAAGGCCTGACTAAGCGCGTTGGATTATACTGTCAGGCATCCGCACAAAAGAGGAGGTTGTGGCGAATATGGATTTGCCTGAACGTTAGTGACGTCTCCAGAAACTGGAACTGTTTTTCTTCTGTGTTAAATTAACGACTTTTGTCCACCATGTAATCTTTCTTTGAATAGTACTACCGTTTATTTCAAATCGTTATTTATTGATTCCATCCCACGTCTATCCCGCTTTCCTCCACCGCTTTAACTCACTCAGTACGGCCAGTCATCTCTTCTCCTCTACACAGACCCCTCGGATGTCCAGTGGGTGTCTGAATGACTCAACCTTTAGCTTCCGTCGTCAGAATTGTGGTATTCTTTGTTAACATTCACGTCTTCAGTATAAGAGCCTTCCGCTTGCAATATTTTGATGATGGTAATTGGGGTGAAACGCTGTTAACGTCGTCTCTTTCGCCGTTGGAATGGAGAGAGTTAAAAATAAATGGGTAGCGCATGCCTTCTTTGAGCCCCTTTGCTAACTGAAGCCAGCGGAAGTGTTCAATCAGCCATTTTGCTTTTCGTGTCAGTATAGCGCGAAGCGGTGACTTCATATGTGTAGCCGAGCGCTTCATGGCAAGCTTTCACTTGCTCGCGGCGTTAGTTAATTAAGCTGACATTCCTGTGTGTGTGTCTCCACTGCAAGTTTGCGCCACGTATCACTGCACTGTTTTCCTGTAATGACTTTGGTAGATAAACCATCGGCATATTTCAATCAAGACACAACATTTGGCATGTTGTGGGGGCAAGCATAACACGATTTCATCGAAGATACACGGTTACAGCTCAGAAACTACCACCGGACTGACGGCCGGACACGAGAAAAATATGGCGTCCAGTTGGCTTCAGCTTTCCTGGCCAATGAGCTATTTATGTATTTTTACATCAATGCGTTCCCCCCAATAGTCGCTATAAGCTTCTTTTTTTTCTCAATAATTTTTTTTCGAATGAAAACAATCAAATGTGAAAATGAATACTCTAACTAGATGTCTACAACACCACCAGCAAATGTGGCTGGACATTAAATTAAACAAAATCCCTATTTTCCTTTTAAAGTTCTACTTTAACTCTCTCTCCATACGAACGGCGAAAGAGACGACGTTAACAGCGTTTCACCCCAATTACCACCATCAAAATATTGCAAGCGGAAGGCTCTTATACAGATGAGGTGAATGTTGACAAAGAATACCACAATTCTGACGACAGAAGCTAAAGGTTGGGTCATTGAGACACCCACTGGACATCCGGGGGGTCTGTGTAGAGGGGAAGAAAGGGCTGGCCGTACTGAGTTAACCTGACGCCCACGATCACTACTGTGTGTGGACAAGACATTAAACAAAATCCAGACTTTCTCTGAAGGTGACGATTTTTACTTGATGTCTACAATCGTCAGTATGTGTCATGGGACATTAAACATATAAGACATCTTCCGACTGGAGCCAGGAGGCTTCTGGCTCACATGTGCGAATAACTCCTCCTCCCTCCCGCTGAAATGAAGAACGAAAATATTGATCGGTAAGACATGGGTGAGGGTGGGGGGGAGGGGCAGCTTTTTTTTTCTTTTTTTTTTTCTCTACGTGTTATTTCGTGATGAATGCTGCCCCTGATATGGAATCCATGTTTGCGATGGACAACTTTTAATGTTACGGTTATGATTTTCTTTTCTTTTCTTTCTTTTTTTGTTGTTGTAAACTTTTCTTCTTCTTCTTCCTCTTCCTTTTCTTCCTCCTCTTCTTCATCATTTCCTTCTTCTTCGTCTTCTTCTTCTTCATCATCATTTCCTTCTTCTTCTTCTTCTTCTTTTTCTTCATCATTTCCTTCTTCTTCTTCTTCTTCTATGTTTTACCCTCTTCTTCTCCTCATCATACTTCTTCTTTTTTTCCTACTACTACTACTACTACTACCACTACTACCATTTCCCCTCTTATTCTGCATCATCTTCTCCTTCTCCTTCTTTGCCGTCCTTTCATTTGTGCTGTTTCAGTGGCGTACCCTGTTACTGCTGAATTATACCCCCCTCTCTCTCACTCTGCCTCTCTCTCATCCCTCGGTCCCCACCTCCACCCACCCACCCACACCCACACCCACGCGGAGTCATACACACAACAACCTAGACCAGTTCTGTTCGCATTCTCCCTCTCTTCTTTTCCTTTCTTTCCCC
>NC_134907.1:13696414-13701414 GCF_041734735.1 Babylonia areolata
ATCTTAGCTTTCAGAAAACCATATTCCAGTTTGTGTTTTTTTTGGAACAGTCTGAAGAAATTCGGGTCATAGAAGGAACCCCCCCCCCCCCCCGCCCCCCAAACAGCAACAAAACAATGACGATTACAAAAAAAAAAAAAAAAAAAAAAAACGTTGTAAAGTGGTGAACTTTTGCTTTCCAGGTTTTTCCATATACACAAGTACACTCGAACCATTAGACTGAAGAAGTTTAGTTTCAGTTTCAGTTTCAGTAGCTCAAGGAGGCGTCACTGCGTTCGGACAAATCCATATACGCTACACCACATCTGCCAAGCAGATGCCTGACCAGCAGCGTAACCCAACGCGCTTCGTCAGGCCTTGAGAAAGAAAAAAATAAGAAAAAAGAAAAGAAAAAAAAGGTGAATAAATAATAGATAAATACACAAAAAAACCTACTACCACTACTAACAGTATGTCTAAGGCGCAAAGAAGGATAAACTCAGCTGGAGAAAAGGAGGACACTGTTCGCGGTTGACACCAAAAAGAATTAAATAGAAAGTTCGGAGGTGAACTTAAAAAAAAAAAAAAAAAAAAATCATTTATTTATTTTTGTATTTATTTGTTTGTTTGTTCATTTATTTACTTATTTATTTACTTGTGTTTTTGTTTCATTTTTATTTATTTATTTATTTATTTATTTATATTTATATATTTTTTGCATCTATTCATAAATTCAGTCTGCTGTTATTCTTATTCCTATTCTTATCATCATCATCATTATCATTCTTCTTCCATTTCATTATGATAATGATTAGTAGTAGTAGTAGTAGTAGTAGTAGTAGCAGCAGTAGCAATAGTAGTAGTGTGATGCTGTTGTTGTTAATATCATCATTAACGTTTACTTATTTATCTATTTACCTGTCTTTTTATTTATTTATTTATTTATTCATTTATTTATTCATTCATTCATTTTGTGCTGCCCAATCACCTGCACCATTCCAGAGCTGTTTCTCCCCAAGCCGCTCGTTCCGAGTCCCCCATACACAGCCACTCCCAGGGTCGTCTGCCACAATCTCAGCGGCCGGCAGTCCACAGGGAACTGTCGAAGTCAGGTCGCCAGCAGACCACACACCAGAGGAGACCCTGCGCTGCTGCTCGGGTCATTTTTGGAAGTGACCTACTTTCTCCTCGAACGACTTTTGGGTGACACGTTTTCGCTGCGTACTGACAGGTTTGTTTTTGTTTGTTTTGTTTTGAAATAGATTTATACACGAGACAATCCCAGCAATCATTTCAGAACTTAATGATGGTAATAATGTATTTTATCTATCTATCTAATGTTCTATCTATCCATATAGCCACCTATTTATACAGCCACCTACCTACCTACCTACCTATCTCTCTCTCTCTCTCTCTCTCTCTCTCTCTCTCTCTCTATCTATCTATCATGTATATATGTATGTATGTATCTGTCTGTCTGTCTGTCTGACTTTTGGTGACACATTTTCGCTGCGTGTTGACAGTTTTCTCATATTTATACACAAGATGTTCCCAGCAATCATTTCAGAACTTAATAATAATGATATATTGATCTGTCTATCCATCTAATGATCTATCTATCCAAATATCCACCTATCCATGTATCCACCTATCTGTCTGTCTGTCCGTCCGTCCGTTCGTACATTATCTTTATGTTTTGTGTCGTTAGATGGGCAGAATTGTAAAAAGGCCTTTACTGCGCCTAATTCTTTACCCATTGAAGATTCAATCAATCAATTAATCTTCTTCTTATTATTATTCGTCGTCATCGGCGCTGGGTTTTTCTTCTTCTTCGTGTTCTTGTTCTTATTCTTGATCTCCTTGATTTTCTTGATCTTCTTGATCTTATCAGTCTTCTTCTTTTTCTTTCTTTCTTCTTCTTCTTCTGCATTCGCCTGCTGCAGCTCCCACTGCAGTCCTGCCCGCTCCACCAAGCGCTCCGAGAGAAAACCTGGCCCGACCCAATCCCAGCGGCCCGGAAGCTATACGGAGGACTGGAGGACCTGCGACGTACTGCCGCCTTCGTCGAGGAGATGGAGGAATCCATCTGATAAATGACGAACAGTTTCAGTTTCGGTAGCTCAAGGAGGCGTCACTGCGTTCGGACAAATCCATATACGCTACCTGCCAGCGTAACCCAACGCGCTTGGTCAGGCCTTGAGAAAAAAAAATATATATATATAGCTTACATAAATAAATAAATAATAATTATGATATTAAAAAAAAAGGTAGTAGTAATGAAAATAATGATAACAACGAGACAACTCGTATTAATGAGTGGGATTTTACGAGCATCAACCTTTTTTTTTTTTTTTTTCAACCCTGCCATGTAGGTAGCCACAGTCCGTTATCTGGATGTACACACTGGGTACCCCCTCCCCCAAGCCCCCACCCCCCTCCAAAAAAAACAAACAAAAAAAAAAAAAAAACACACAAAAAAAAACCACAACCAAACTCACCTTTAACCCACCTGGTTTCGTGACCTGGATTCGAACACAAGACCCTAACATTGGAAGCCCAACGCTTAAAGCAGTCGGCTGTTGCGCCCGTTGTTGAAAACACCTTATATAAAGGATTCGACATGTCCAAGATGCAAAAAAAAAAAAAAAAGTTTCACCGCCGAAAACGGAGTACGGCTGCCTGCATGACGGGTTCTTCTTCTTCTTTGTTCGTGGGCTGCAACTCCCACGTTCACTCGTATGTACACGAGCGGGCTTTTACGTGTATGACCGTTTGTACCCCGCCATGTAGGCAGTCGCACTCCGTTTTGGGGGGGTGTGCATGCTGGGTATGTTCTTGTTTCCATAACCCAGCGAACACTGACATGGATTACAGGATCTTTAACGTGCGTATTTGATCTTCTGCGTGCCGTGTACATACGAAAGAGGTTCAGGCACAAGCAGGTCTGCCCATATGTTGACCTGCGAGATTGGAAAAATCTCCACCCTTTACCCAACCACCAGGCGCCGTTACCTAGATTCGAACCCGGAACCCTCAGATTGAAAGTCCAACGCTTTAACCACTCGGCTATTGCGCCCGTCGCATGACGGGTTGAGAACGGTCATGCACGTAAAAGCCCCCTCACAGCACAGCAAATTGAGATCCCAAGTAAGTAGATTAGAATTAAAAAAAACCCAACCCAAAATAAACAAGCAAACAAACCCAAAATAAACAAGCAACCCCCCCCCCCCCCCAGCCCCCACACCCAGAGGAACGGTTAATGGTAGTTTGACTTGTGAACTACGCACAATGTTAAAACTGCGCCTCGATGGAAAAACCTATATACAGCTGCGGAAAGAGAAAGGCTTGATAATTTCAACGTCGCACTAAAATAATGTTTCAACGTGGGAAGATGTTCAACAACAGACCGGTTTGTATGTCTGAACATACAGAATTCAGAAGAAGAAGAAGGGAAAAAAGGAGGAGGAGGAAGAGAAGGAGTAAGAGTAGAAGAAAAAAAGGAGGGGGAGGAGGAAGAGAAGAAGAAGAAGAAGAAGAAGAAAAGAAGAAGAAGAAGAAGAAGAAGAAGAAGAAGAAGAAGAAGAAGAAGAAGGAGAAGAAGAAGAAGATGAAGAAGAAGGAGAAGAAGAAGAAGAAGAAAAATGAGGTGGATGAGGAGAAGGAGGAAAAGAAGAAGAAGAAGAAGAAGAAGAAGAAGAAGAAGAAGAAGAAGAAGAAGAAAGTGGAGGAGATTGGATAAAGAATTAGGCGCAGTAAAGGCCTTTTTACAATTCTGTCCATTTAACGACACAAAACATAAAAAATAAACAACGACGCAAAGCATAGAAAAAAAAGATAAAGAAATAAAATGAAATAAAATAAATAATCAGAACGACGAATAAGAATAGTAACTGGAATAGTCCATTAAAGGTAACAAAGCGATGAAAAGAAAAATTGGTACATTATCATGCACGTACGTACGTACTTACACACACACACACACACACAATTATCAATTATAAAACAAGCAAACAAAGACATACGTACACATTCACGCCCACACACTCAAACACACACAAACACACACACGCGCTTACTGTTCATTTGCTAGCACGATCAGACATACATTCATTTTTTCATTCATCATGGCGTGGCAGCTAGTGGACTGAGTACAAGCAAGCATTTGCAAAAGACCGCGAGTAGGTTAATCAAAAGTATCGAATAGAAACATTCTTGTGTTAGTTTTAAAGAAACATATGGCTGGAATTTGACGACATGTCTTTGGAAGTATGTTCCATTCTATGCTTCTATTAAATGAGAGACTCATCTTAAATAAATCAATTTTAGGCTTTGGGACAATAGCTCTGTCTGATTTACGTTGGAACTGGAAAAAAAAAAGATTTTAAATATTGTGGGCATGCGTTATGAACAATATTATGCATAAGAATCAATGTGTTATATCTAATTAGTAGATGAACAGGTAATATTTGAAGTTCTTTGTACATATTGTGCACAGATCCGCCTGTGGTATTTACATGGCTAATCATCTTAATGGCACGTTTTTGTAGAGAGCAAAGCGGCTTTAATGTAGGACATTTACCCCAAATAATCGAGCAATAGCTGAGGAAGAAGAAGAGGAGGAGGTAAAAGAAGAAGAAGAAGGAGGAGGAGGAGGAAAAGAAGAAGAAGAAGACTGATTGATTGATTGATTGATTGAATCTTTAATGGGTAAAGAATTAGGCACACTAAAGGCCTTTTTACACTTCTGCCCATTTAACGACACAAGACATAAAAATAAAGAATGACACAAAACATAAAAATAAAGAAATGAATGGAAATAAAAAAATAATAAGAACGACGAATAAGAATAGTAACTGGAATAGTCTATTAAAGGTAACAAAGCGATGAAAACTGGAACAATTGATACATTACATGTACGTACACACACACACACACACACACACACACACACACACACACACACACACAATTATAAAAAACAAGCAAACAAAGACACACGTACACATTCACGCCCACACACT
>NC_134907.1:13723914-13726414 GCF_041734735.1 Babylonia areolata
GGCACACAGAATATAATATGCATGCACTCAAGGCCTGACTAAGCGCGTTGGGTTATGCTGCTGGTCAGGCAGATGTGGTGTAGCGTATATGGATTTGTCCGAACGCAGTGACGCCTCCTTGAGAAACTGAAACTGAAACACCACACAAACAATACAATACATTATAACACAATACAATACAATACGACGCTATGCTATACGATACCGTAACACACACAAAACTACTTTACAATGTACTGAACTACACATTTCAACATTAATTTTTATTCCTTTTGTGTGTTCATACCGTACATTGTTTGTGCAGCGTACACCACGCATGAATTTCTCTTCTTGAGATAATAAAGTATTCTGTGTCTGTATCTGTATACTACACTGCACTACACTTCACTTCCTTGACTACTGTAACTCTCTATTGTCTGGTTTGCCTGCTTCTTCCATTCAGTCTCTTCAGCGCATACAAAGCTCTGCTGCCCGACTCGTCCTCAGAAAGAAAAGATCTGAGCACATCACTCCTCTTTTGCAACATCTCCACTGGCTCCCTGTCTCACACGGAATAAAGTACAAGATCAGCACTCTATGTTATGAATGTATTCACAAATCTGCCCCTTCCTATCTCTGTGGCTGCCTTCACCTCTACATTCCATCTCGCTCACTACGATCGGCTTCGGATTCACTCTGTGTACGCTTACCCAGATTCAAACACTCGATTGTTGGCCGCCGTTCTTTCTCTGTCTCTGGACCTTGTGATTGGAACGAACTTCCTTTTTCGCTTCGTCAAGTCTCCACACTCAGCTCTTTCAAGTCTGGCCTTAAAACCCACCTCTTCCCAAAATAGCCTCCCTTCCCTGCCTCTTCCTTGTCTTCAGTTTTCATCCAGTTTTAGAGTTATGCATGCGTGTGAGTGACTGGTGCGAAAGTGCTTTGATTTGTCTCTGCAGAAGAGTCAGCGCTATATAAATACCATTATTATTATTATTATTATTATTATTACTTTACTACACTACACTGCACACTAACACTACACTAGTCATTCGGGTGAGACGTAACTAACCGAGGCCCCGCGTGCAACACAGTGACACACGCTCACTCAGAAGGGCCGAGGCTAAGGGCGGGTGACGACATAAAGCACAGAGAAATTGCGTCATTCGAGTGCCACGGTCTGTAGCACGGGCGTCCCGCTCCCGTCGTAAAGCGCGCAGTAAACCACCACTACGCCGTGTGATCTGCCTCCACAATGGACGGAAAGACTGCCACCGCTCGGCCTGTACGCTGCCCGTGGAACATTTCTGAAGGAGGATGGGGGGTGGGGGAGTGTGTGTGTGTGTGTGTGTGTGTGTGTGTGTGTGTTGGGAGTGTGTGTGTGTGTGTGTGTTGGGAGGGTGTATTATGTGTGTGTGTGTGTGTGTGTGTGTGTGTGTGTTGGGAGGGTGTATTATGTGTGTGTGTGTGTGTGTGTGTGTGTGTTGGGAGTGTGTGTGTGTGTGTGTGTGTGTGTGTGTGTGTTGGGAGTGTTTTGTGTGTGTGTGTGCGTGTGTGTGTTGGGAGTGTGTGTGTGTGTGTGTGTGTGTGTGTGTGTGTGTGTGTGCGCGTGTGTGTGTGTGTGCGTGTGTGTGTGTGTATGGGTGTGTGTGTGTGTGTGTGTGTGTGTGCGTGTGTGTTGGGTGTGTGTTTGTGTGTGTGTGTGTGTGTGTGTGTGTGTTGGGTGTGTGTGTGTGTGTGTGTGTGTGTGTGTGTGTTGCGAGGGTGTATATATATATGTGTGTGTGTGTGTGTGTGTTGGGAGGGTGTGTGTGTGTGTGCGTGCGTGCGTGCGTGCGTGCGTGCGCGCGTGCGTGTGTGTGTGTGTGTGTGTTGGGAGGGGGTGTGCAGAAGGTGTGGGTGTGGGGGACGGGGGATTGGGGCTGGGATAAGACAAAAAAATAATTAAAAAGAAAGAAAAAAAACAACAAAACAAAAACAAAACAAAAACCACCGTCATCAAGCCATTCTAAAACATTTCCCGTTTCTTCTTTCTTGTGGCTAGCTAAGACCTTTCCACACTGATTGATTAATTGATTATTCAATAATTATTCATCTATTTAGTTATTTATTCATTTATTCATTCATTTATTCATTTATCTATCTATCTATCTATCTATCTATCTATCGAAGTGGATTTTTCTACAGAATTATGCCAGCGGACAACACTTACTTTGCCATGGGTGTTTTTTTTTTTTTTTTTGTTTTTTAGTGCGCTAAGTGCATGCTGCACACGGGACCTCGGTTTATCATATAATCTCATTCGAATAAGTAGACGTTCAGTTCGATTTTCCAGTCAAACGTAGGAGAAAGGGCGAAACCGAGATTCCAGTCCAGACCCTCTCGGAGACCGTACTGGCAGATAAGAGTCTTAACCACTCTGCCAGCCCCCTTCCGCTTTCAGTTCCCTGCTTTAACTCTCTCCATACGAACGGCGAAAGAGACGACGTTAACAGCGTTTCACCCCAGTTACCATCATCAA
>NC_134907.1:13731414-13736414 GCF_041734735.1 Babylonia areolata
TTATGATAATTATCTGGAATGTCAGTGTCAGTGTTGGGCAGGCTGCATTCTATTTTACGTGTCAGCGACAATCATGATTATGATGATTATCTGGAGTGACGTGTCAGCGACAATCATGATTATGATGATTATCTGGATTGTCAGTGTCAGTATTGGACAGGCTTCATTCTATAAATGTTGACGTGTCAGCGACAATCATGGTTATGATAATTATCTGGAATGTCTGTATCAGTGTTGGGCAGGCTTCATTCTATCTGACGTGTCAGCGCCGATCATGGTTATGATAATTATCTGGAATGTCAGTGTCAGTATTGGCTGTGTTGAGTAACACCAATAGCAGTCTTGGGTACAGTTTGCATGGTCTGTAAACTCTTCTTTTTTCTCTCCTTTTTTTCTTTCTTTTTTTTTTCTTTTTTGGCCCCACAACGCTTCTCTGTATGGATGTCAACACATTTTGTTCAGTTTCTGTTCTGGACATTTTTTTTTTCACCTTCACAATTTTTTTTTAGAAGCAGTTGGGTTTTTCCAGACCTCTTCCAGATATTAAAAAGCAGCGGCTTTTTCTCACACGCCTGGTTCCTCAACAAAGAAGACCCTCACGTGACGCGCACGCGCAAGCGGGATCCGAGATGAACCAATCGGATGACGGGAGAGTTTTGCTGGCGCTCAAGTTGGCTGCTGCCGAAAAGTGTGGACGTCTCTCAGACGGTTTTACGACGTGGGCGAAACTTGCTAATACTTCCTAGATCGGGGAGGGAGTGTATGTTTCACAAAAGTCGTGGTCGAATTACCAAAACGGTTTTTCCCTCGTGGATGGGGATGGGGGAGGCCGCAGACGACACAAAACCTTTCGTTCGTTGAGTTTTTTCCCCCCCTGGAAGAGTAAAAGCACAGGCGCTTGTTCTTATGAATATTATTATTGTTGTCATTCTTCACTGAGTTGGGTTACTGTGACTAAAGTGTGCGATGTCTACATCCTCAATATAAAGAAAAGACATGCAGACATAACTTTGTTAAAGAGGAGTAAAAAAAAAAAAAAGAAAAAAAAAGAAAAAAAGAAAAAAGAAAAAAGAAACTGGGCGTACGTGCTTTCCTAAACGTGTTTTTCCCAACACAATAACGGAAAACCTTGTTTCACCGCATGTGCGTACTAATAATACCTTTTGAATTCTTACACTCACTTTCCCAAAATAGTCAAAGTTCTCCAATTCCATCACTTCAAAGAATATGGGAGGGGGAGGGGGAAATTCCAGATTAGATCAGTCTTTAGAAATTATCATACGCTGTGGAGAAATGGAACTCCTCTTTTCTTCTTCTTCTTCTTCTTTTTTCTCGTGGTGATATAATTATCACCATACGGTAGTCTGTAGAACTCTCATTCAGCGTTGTAACTTTTTTTTTCTTTTTTTATTGTGGGGGGCGAGGGGGTGGGAGGAGAAGGGGGTTATTTGTTTGCTGTTGTTGTTGCTATCGCTGCTGCTGCTGGGTTTTTTTTTGCTATCATAAAGAGACAGTTTTTAACAGTTCAATATTTTTTTCAATATAAATATGATTACGTTGTTTACAGTTGCGCCACTCCTTTGCAATTTTTTTCTCCCCCCCCCCTTTTTTTTTTAAATACTTCATCTCCTCCCCCTCCTCCTCCTCCTACTTGTTTTTCTTCTTCACTCGACTCTCCTCCTCTTCCTCCCAACTCTACTTTATCGTTCTATCTGTTCATATCCTTCTCCTCCTCCTCCTCCTTTTTCTTCCCCATTTTTTCCTTTCCTGTTTTATGTTCTTTCTTGACATCCTTCTCCTCCTCCTCCTTCTCCTCCTTGTTTTTCTCTTCCCTCGCCTCTCCTCCTCTTCTTCTACCTCTATCGTTCTATCTTCATATCCTTCTCCTCCTACTCCTCCTCCTCCTTTTTCTTCCCCCTTTTTCCTTCCCTGTTTTATGTTCTTTCTTGACATCCTTCTCCTCCTTTTTTTCTCCCCCTTCTCCTCCTTTTTCTCCCCCTTCTCCTTCCCTGTTTTATTTTCTTTCTTGACATCCTTCTCTTCCTCCCTTCTTTTTCTTCCCCTTTTCCTTCCATGTTTATGTTCTTTCTTGACATCCTTCTCCCCCTCTTCCTCCTTTTTATTCTCCTTCCCTGTTTTATGTTCTTTCTTTCTTTCTTGACATTCTTCCCCTCCTCTTCCTCCTTTTCTTCCCCTTCTCTGTTTTATGTTCTTTCTTTCTTTCTTGACATTCTTCCCCTCCTCTTCCTCCTTTTCTTCCCCTTCCCTGTTTTATGTTCTTTCTTTCTTTCTTGACATTCTTCCCCTCCTCTTCCTCCTTTTCTTCCCCTTCTGTGTTTTATGTTCTTTCTTGACATCCTTCTCCTTCTCCTCCTTCTTCTTCTTCCCATTTTTCCTTCCCTGTTTTATGTTCTTTCTTGACATCCTTCTCCTTTCCCATCTTTTTCTTCCCCTTCTCCTTCCCTGTTCTTTCTCGACATCCTTCTCCTTTTTCTTCCCCTTTTTTCTTCCCTGTTTTATGTTCTCTCTTGACATCCTCCTCTTCCTCTTTCTCCTTTGTCTTCTCCTCTTTTTTATGTTCTTTCTTGACATCCTTCTCCTCCTCCTCCTTTTTCTTCCCCTTTTTTCTTCTCTGTTTTATGTTCTTTCTTGACATCCTTCTCCTTTTTCTTCTCCTTTTTCCTTCCCTGTTTTATGTTCTTTCTTGACATCCTTCTCCTTTTTCTTCCCCTTTTTCCTTCCCTGTTTTATGTTTTCTTGACATCCTTCTCTTCCTCCTCCTCCTTTTCCTTCTCCTTCCCTGTTTTATTTTCTTTCTTGACATCCTTCTCCTCATCCTTCTTTTGCTTCTTCTTTCGGCCTCCTCCTCCTCCTCCCTTCTGCGTGATATTTCTCTCTCTATTCACGTCCTTTTCCCCCTCCTCCTCTTTTTCCTCTCCATCCCTTCTTTCTCTAATGTATCGTTCTCTCTATTTAAATCATTCTCCTCCTCCTCTTCTTCTCACCCTCCCCCTCCTCTCCTCCGCCATCTCTGCGTTACGGCCCTTTTTCTCCGCCCCTTTCCTCTCTGTTCTATAGATCTCTCTCTCTCTCTCTCTCTCTCTCTCTCTCTCTGTCTGTCTCTGTCTGTCTGTATCTGTCTCTCTGTCTGTCTGTCTCTCTCTGTGTCTCTCTCTGTCTGTCTGTCTGTCTCTCTGTCTGTCTCTCTCTGTCTCTCTCTCTGTGTCTCTCTGTCTGTCTGTCTGTCTCTCTCTGTCTTTCTGTCTCTCTCTCTCTGTCTCTCTCTCTGTCTGTCTCTCTTTCTCTCTCTGTCTCTCTCTCTCTCTGTCTGTCTGTCTCTCTCTGTCTCTCTGTCTGTCTCTGTCTGTCTCTCTCTGTCTGTCTGTCTCTCTCTCTCTGTCTCTCTCTCTGTCTGTCTGTCTCTCTCTCTGTCTTTCTGTCTCTGTCTCTCTGTCTGTCTGTCTGTCTCTCTCTCTCTCTGTGTCTCTCTCTCCATACATTCTCCTTCTCCCTCTTCTTCCGCCCCCCTCCTCTGCCATCTCTGCGTTATGGTTCTCTCTCTTTAGATTCTTTTCCTCCTCCTCCTCCTCCCCCCCCCTTCCTTCTCTGTTCTATAGATACCTATCTGTCTCTGCATATATTCTCTTTCTCCTTCTCCCCCTCCCCCGGCTCCATCTCTACATTATAGTTATATCTTTACATCCTGCTGCTGCTCCTCCTTCTTCTTCTTCTTCCTCCCCCGCTTTCACCCTTTTTTTCGTCTTCTTGGTTTTCCCTCCACCTTCTTTTCCTCCTCAGTCTCCTCCTCTCTTCTTTTTCTACACCCTCCCCGCCCAACCCCGCCTCCCGCCCCCCACGCGCCTCACCTTCCTCCTCCTACTCCCCCTTCTATACTTTATTGTTCTCCATCTGCACACCCTTCACCCCCTCCCTCCCCCCCCCTTCTTATATGCCCTCCCATCCCCCCCCCCTGCCCCCGCCCCACCCACAATACCTTCTGTACTATATTCTTCATACACCCACTAAGGTTCCCCATTGCCGCTGGCCTAGCTACGTTGCTTTTAGTGTCTCATCTCTTAACGAGAAGCAAAAAAAGAAAAAAAGAAAAAAAAACAACAACCCAAAAAACCCCAAAAAGCAACAACAAAACGGCAAAAACGTGCACTAAGACGTTACACTTCAAACGATGAACTAAGCCGCAGAATCATGTCCATCATCCAGGAAACATGGGCAGCCGCCCATGTGATGTGTTCAACCAATCAGCGTACGAGCTCGCGCTCATGTTTGCGCAGCCGCATTCCCGACGGTGGTCTTCGTTTTATCGATATATACCGCCGACCTGTCCGTGTTGAGAGAGAGAGAGAGAGAGAGAGAGAGAGAGAATGATTCGGGGGAAGAAGAATCACGGCAATTATTCGACCGATTACTTAGGGTCAATTGTAGTGGGGTTACCGTTTACTTAGGGTCACTTGTAGTAGAGATACCGTTTGCTTCTAGTCACTTGTAGTAGCTGTTTGAGGAGCAGTGAGAGGAGATAATGAGGTTTGGGGACATTGTTCGGATTTTTGTTGGGAGGTCCCTTGATGGTAGGAAAGGCTCGGTAAAAGTTTGGACAGAAATCGTGGCTTTGGGTCGCCGCAGAACGTTTATGGTTTGTCTGGGTCTGGGTTTGTTTTGTTCTCGTTTTCCTTCTGTCTTTCTCCGTGTCGCGTGCGTGTGAAAGTGAGTGAGTGTGTGTGTGTGTGTGTGTGTGTGTGTGTGTGTGGTGGGGGGTGGGGGTGGGGGGTGGGGGGGATGGGGAAGGGGCGGGGGGGGGGGGGGGGCTAGGGGGGGAGTTAGTAGAGGAGTGAGATTTGCGTGCGTGCGAGCGTATGTGTGTATGGATTGGATGAATGTGTGAGTGTGGGTGTGGTGTGTATGCGAGCGCGAGTGTGTATGTGCGTTGTGGAGTACTGCAGTGTTTAGTGTTGTATACTACATTGCGTTGTGCTGTGAGAACG
>NC_134907.1:13741414-13743914 GCF_041734735.1 Babylonia areolata
GATCAGAACACACCAGAGTAAATGAGGAGGATATCCATATGTAAATTTTATTTTCTTATGTTAATTTGGCAAGGTAGATAATTGATATATTGAACTATTTCACTCCTAGAATGGGTGGTCGAGTTTGAATGATTAGTTTCTTTGTGTGTGTGTGTGTGTGTGTGTGTGTGTGTGTGTGTGTGTGTGTGTGTGTGTGTGTGTGTGTGTGTTCCGCTTGCTTAATGTATCGTGAGAGAGTTATATTTAGAGATTTTGTTTGTTTGTTTCTTTGGTGATGAAATGCTGTTAAGCAGAATGTTGCTTTGCATTAAGAGGATTTAAGAATTAATCCCCGTCACCCCCTTGTCAATAGACCATTACAGGTAATGACAATAAAAATGTCAAAGTGTCAAAGTGTCAAAAAGTGTCTCTCTCTCTCTATATATATATATATATTATATATATATATATATATGTGTGTGTGTGTGTGTGTGTGTGTGTGTACAGAAAGGCAAATTGAGAGAGAGAGAGAGAGAAAGAGACTGACAAAAAGATAATGTGTCAAAGATTGGGAGATATAGAGAGAAACAGAGGTAGACAGACAGACAAAATAAGAGAGATAGAGACAGACAGACAGACAGACAGACAGACAGAGAGAGAGAGAGAGAGAGAGAGAGAGAGAGAGAGAGAGAAACAAGCCAGAAAAAAGACCAATAGTAATCACACACACACACACACACACACACACACACACACACACACACCACCACCACCACCACCACAGACCAGGAAACATATCCAAGGTCACATCGATTCCCCCACCACCTCACCTCACCCCCACCCCCACAGACAAAATGGACTAACCCTTTAGCTGCACACCAGCCACGGAATGAAGACCAATATCGAGCACCCGATGATTTACTGTAGGGACGGAGGGAGGGAGGGACGAATGGATGAGGGTGCTCGGGAGCGTGGGGGTGGGCAAGGGATCTGGGTGGGGGGTGACGGGGGGAGGTTGAGGAGGTTTGGGGGGTGGGTGGGCGTGATGGGGAGGCAGGACTGGCCTCTAATTAAAAGCTTCTCGCTATCTCACTGGGGACTTGAAGCAGATCCGCAAACAGGCACGATTTATGAGGAACCAGCGTTGATGGTGATGGTGATGATGATGGTGACGATGATGATGATGTTGAAGATCTTTGTTGGACATTCCCAGTTAGTAGGAGGAGGGGGTGGGCGGAGGAGAAAAAGAAGAAGAGAAAGGAAAGAACAAAGAAAAGGGCGGAAGAAAGGAAGGGAGGAAGAAACGAAAAAGAGAAAAAAGTAAAGAATGAAAGAAAAGGAAAGAAGGAAGGAAGGAACGACGGAAAAAGATAACTGAAATGGATGAAAGGAAGACAGAAAATCGAAGAATGAAGGAAAGAAAGAAAACAGAAAAGAATTGAAAGAAAGAAAGAAAGAAAGAAAAGATTCGCACACAATACTCACTTACGCGCTTGTGAACATTTAAGGAAACATTTACGGACATTTCAGCTTGAATTAAGGGGGAAAGAAAGGAAAAAGAAGAAAGAAAGAAAGAAAAAAAGAAAAAGAAAACAAAGACGATGAAAAACAAAACAAGGAGAAGTACTCACTTCAACGCGTGTACAAAGAAAATTAAGTAAACGCTTAAGGACATTCCAGCTCAGAAAGTTAGACAGAAAGAAAGAAAGAAAGATAGAGAGAAAGAAAGAAAGAAAGAGAGAGAGAGAATTAAAGAAAGCAAGAAAGAAAGACAAAAAAAAGAAAGGAAGGAAGAAAGAAAATCAGGGAAGAAGGCAATAAGAAATACACAGAAACATCAGTGCTAATAGGAATACTTTTACTATCAGCATCTTGTTAAGCCTTTTCTTTGTTGTGGCATATTTGGGTTTGAATTATTTTTTTTAAATTGTTCTTCTTTTCGTTGGTTTTTAAGCTTTGTGCGTCTTGTGTTTGGTTCTCTTCTTTTTCTTTTGTTTCTTTCCTTCTCTCTCTTTTTTTTTCTTCGTTTCTTTTTGGTTTTTTTGGTTTGTTTTTTGTTGTTGTTGTTTCTTTCTTGTTTCATCTCCTTGTTTTTGTTCTTTCCCTTTGCTTCTTCCTTCTTTCTCCCTGTACTCTGTATTTCTGTATTTTTTTCTGGTCTTTTGTTTGAATAGTTTTCTTCCTTTTTTTCTTGCGGGGAGCTTATTCATTCATTCATTCGATCATCCATTCATTCATTCAATCATCCATCCATCCATTGATTGATTCATTTAATCATCCAGTCATTCATTCATTTATTCATCCATCCATTCATTCATTCATCCATCCTTTCATTCATTCGTTTTTCTTTTCACTTTTCTTTCTTTTCTGTTTGCTTATTCGTCTGCTTTAGTTTTGCTTTACGGTGGCGACAGCCGATGTGGTAGTTGGATTTCGGTCAGAGTTTTGCTAGTGTGGATATTGTACTTTCTGTACTACAAATAGATAGATAGATATGCACGTACATACATACATACACGCA
>NC_134907.1:13748914-13761414 GCF_041734735.1 Babylonia areolata
AGAACGGAAGTTTTTTTTTTTCTTTAAACATAAATAAAATTACATGCAGAAAGTGTGGTAGACACAGACAGATATAGCAAAGACAGTGAAAAAGAGAAAGAGACCCCCCAAAAAAGGAGGTAAGGCGTGGTTTCGACCAAAAAAAATAAACACATTGTTTCTCTCTGTCAAAACGAAAAAAAAAAAAAAGTTTTAAAAGGGAGATAAGAAAAGTCTAATCACACATGACACAACACCATTAGATGACGTCGACGTCTAAATGGCGTCGCATGCACTTCCCCAACATTCCGAGTAAAAGGAAAGAAAAAAGCAAGGAGGAAGAACAGGGGAAAAAACATACATAAAAGGATTCAGAATCGGCCATTTTTCAACAAGGCGAGATTCTGACGTGATGTTAACGAGATTCTCCATCATTTTCCGCTGGTGGTTCTGATAGGCTTTGTGTTGTGTCTTAACCACGTGACAATGAGAGGGATTGGGGGTACGGGGGAAGGGGGGCGGGAGGGGGGGGTACGGGGTGGGTGAGGGTGGGTGGCAGAGGCGAAGAGAGATAAGAGACAAGGAGAGACAGACAGAGACAGAGAGAGACAGAGAAAGAAGAACATAGAGAGAGACCGAGAGAAAGAGGGGAGAGAGAGACAGAAGACAGAAAGACAGACAGTGGCAAGGACAGAGACAGACAGAAGAGGAAAAAGAAGAACAATAAGAGCAAGAAGAGCAAGAAGAGGAGGATGTCCTAGGAGGAAGAGGAGAGAGACAGAGACAGACAGACAGAGACAGACAGACAGAAAAAGAGAGGGGGGGGGGGATAAGGGGGAAGGAGGGAAAGAGTTCCCCAATGAAAAACAAAACAAAAACAAAACAAGCTAATGGATATGGAACAAGATTTATTAGTCTAGGCTGCATATACTCTCGCTTTTTTTCGCTTTTTCTTCAGTATTTTTTTTTCCCTTTCTTCCCATTTCTTCTTTCTTTTTTTCTTTTTGTTTCTTCTCCTCCCTCCTACCGCCCTCTACATGTTGCGCGGACACACACACACACACACACACACACACACACACAGTGAAGGGGGGGTGGGGGTCTTCGTCGATCCCCGACGGACGAACCACACACATTTCGCGCGGAGACACACACACACACACACACACACACACACACACACAGTGAAGGGGAGAGTGGGGGGGGGGGGGGGGGAGGGTAGAAAGATAGAATGAACGAACGAAATCTACTGCCTTCAAGCTGTACAACTCAAAAGCTGGAAAACGCCACCAAACATGACGTCACGTTACGTCACGTTGTAAAAGCAAGTGCGTCATCTGCTTCTTTTTCCACTTTCATGAAGTGCAACTCTTACGTTCAATTGTATCAAGTGGGTTTTTCATGCATGAGCGGTTTTTTGTTTGTTGTTTTTGGTTATTGGTGTTGTTGTTGTTTTTCCAACCCGCCGTGTAGGCAACCATTCTCCGTTTTTCGTGGGTGTGCATATTTGGTATGTTCTTATTTCCATAACCCACCGAACGCTGACAAGGATTATGGGATCTTTAACATGCGTACCTGTTCTTCCGCGTGCGTATAAATACAGTAAAGAGGGTTCAGGCACTCAGCATGTCTGCACGTCTGTTTACCTGGGAGATCGGAAAAATCCCCTGCCCCCATCCTTCACCCACCAGTCGCCAAGAACCAGGATTAGAACCTGGGATCCTCAGATTGAAAGTCGAGCGCTCTAAACCACTCGGCTGCTGAGCCGACCAGGTAGGCTAGGTGTTCCAAAACATAGCTGTCCTGTCAGCCCAAGGAAAACAGTAGCAAGCCATGTAAAAACATCTCATTTCCGTGATGCCAAAGATATATGACTATAGGACAGGCTTTGTATCTCACACCGGGAAGAAAGAGAGAGAGAGAGAGAGGGGGGGGGGGGGGGGTATGGGATGAGGACCAAAGATGGAAAGATAAAGAGAGAAAGACAGGGAGGGGGAAGAGAAGGGCAGATTGATGGAGGGACAGGGATTTGTCACATTAGGAAGATTCACAGACAGGGGTAGGTAGGAATACACGGATAGAGGGATATCTAACATCAGGCAGGGAGAGAGAGAGAGAGGGGCAGATAGTGGGCCGAAGGGAGGGACAGACAGAGGGATATCTAACACCAGAAAGAGAGATAGACAGAGACAGACAGACAGACAGGGGTAGATAGGAATACACGGATAGAGGGATATCTAACATCAGGCAGGGAGAGAGAGAGAGGGGGGCAGATAGTGGGCCGAAGGGAGGGACAGACAGAGGGATATCTAACACCAGAAAGAGAGATAGACAGAGACAGACAGACAGACAGGGGTAGATAGGAATACACGGATAGAGGGATATCTAACATCAGGCAGGGAGAGAGAGAGAGCGAGGGGCAGATAGTGGGGCGAAGGGAGGGACAGACAGAGGGATATCTAACACCAGAAAGAGAGAGACAGACAGACAGACAGACAGACAGGGGTAGATAGGAATACACGGATAGAGGGATATCTAACATCAGGCAGGGAGAGAGAGAGAGGGGCAGATAGTGGGCCGAAGGGAGGGACAGACAGAGGGATATCTAACACCAGAAAGAGAGATAGACAGAGACAGACAGACAGACAGGGGTAGATAGGAATACACGGATAGAGGGATATCTAACATCAGGCAGGGAGAGAGAGAGAGGGGGGCAGATAGTGGGCCGAAGGGAGGGACAGACAGAGGGATATCTAACACCAGAAAGAGAGATAGACAGAGACAGACAGACAGACAGGGGTAGATAGGAATACACGGATAGAGGGATATCTAACATCAGGCAGGGAGAGAGAGAGAGAGGGGCAGATAGTGGGCCGAAGGGAGGGACAGACAGAGGGATATCTAACACCAGAAAGAGAGATAGACAGAGACAGACAGACAGGGGTAGATAGGAATACACGGATAGAGGGATATCTAACATCAGGCAGGGAGGAGAGAGAGAGAGGGGCAGATAGTGGGCCGAAGGGAGGGACAGACAGAGGGATATCTAACATCAGGCAGGGAGAGAGAGAGAGGGGCAGATAGTGGGCCGAAGGGAGGGACAGACAGAGGGATATCTAACACCAGAAAGAGAGAGAGAGACAGACAGACAGACAGACAGGGGTAGATAGGAATACACGGATAGAGGGATATCTAACATCAGGCAGAGAGAGAGAGGGGCAGATAGTGGGCCGAAGGGAGGGACAGACAGAGAAGGATATCTAACATCAAGCAGAGAGACAGAGACAGACAGACGGGGTAGGTAGGAATACACGGATAGAGGGATATCTAACATCAGGCAGAGACAGCGAGAGCGAGCGAGGAGAGAGAGAGAGAGAGAGAGAGAGAGAGAGAGAGAGAGAGGGCGGGTCAGGGGGGGGGGGAGGGACAGAGGGATATCTAACACCAGGAAGAGAAAAAGACAGACAGAGGTTGAAAATCGTCATAAACAGATACTAAGATAGGTATGAGACAAAGAGACAGAGATGGATGCACAGAAAGAAAAAACAGAAAAATGAAGGAACAACGAAGAAAGAAAGTAAAACAATGCAATAAAAGAAGAACAAAAGGAGAATAAAAGAAAGGAAAAGAAAGATATAAAAATTCTGAATGAAAATAAAAAATCATAAGAAGACAAAACAAAACAAACAAACAAACAAAAAAAAAACCCACAAAAAAACACACTGAGACATTTAATTTCCGAAAACCCATCCCACCCTCTCTTTCCATCCATCAAACGGCGACGTTCTCAAACAGTACAGATTGAAGCTGTTAATCAAAAGTGTGCAAAGAAATAGAAACGAAAGAAGAACACCCCCCCCCCCCCCCCCCCCCCCCCCCGCCACACACACACACACACCCGCCCCGCCCCCACACTAACACACACACACACACACGCAGAGAGAAAAAGATCTTGTAACTTTATAACCCTTCTATATTTCCACTGGCAAAAGAAACAATGAATAAAGACAAGATAGAAAGAAAGACAGAAAGAAAAAGAAAAAGCAGAAGATAAAAAAAGAAGTTTTCATCAAAATTTAGATAATCGATGTGTGCGTATGTGTGTGTGTGTGTGCGGGGTGGGTGGGCGGGGGGGGGATGTGTGTGTGTGGGCGGGGGTGGGGGTGTTTGCGTGCGCGCATGTGTGTGTGTGCGTGTTGGGTTGGGGTATAAAGAATAGGGGTAGGGGGCAAGGTGTGGGTGTGTGCGTGTCTGGGGTACGGGGGGTGAGTGTGCGCGCACATGTGTGTGTCTGTTTTTTATGTGTGTGCGTATGTGGTGGTGGGGGGGAGGTGCACGTGCGGGGAGAAGGGTGGCATAAATAGGGGTAGACAGAGAGAGAGGTAGGGGTGGGTGCGAGGTGACGATAAGGGGATGGAGAAGGAAGAGAGAAAGAAAGGGGTGGGGTGGGGGTCGGGGGGTTAGGGGGTAGGGGTACCTCGTATCTCCCAGTCCTTCCATCCCCCACTGTCTGTGGCTTGTAGGGTAGTCTGAGGGGCGCAAGAGCCGAGTGGTTAAAACGTTGGACTTTCAATCTGAGGGTCTCGGGTTCGAATCTCGGTAACGGCGCCTGGTGGGTAAAGGGTGGAGATTTTTCCAGTCTCCCATGTCAACATATGTCCAGATCTGCTTAGTGCCTGAACCCCCTTCGTGTGTATATGGAAGCAGAAGATCAAATACGCACATTAAAGATCCTGTAATCCATGTCAGCGTTCGGTGGATTATGGAAACAAAGAACATACCCAGCATGCACACCCCCGAAAACGGAGTATAGCTGCGGGGTGAAAACGGTCATACACGTAAAAAGCCCACTCGTGTGCATACGAGTGAACGTGGGAGTTGCAGCTCACGAACAAAGAAGAAGAAGAAGAGAAGAAGAAGAAGTATGATAGTCAGTCAGTTAGTCATGTCTATGGTCATGTCTATGTCTATGGTGAGCTGCAACAAGGGAAGAGATCACACGGAGGTCAGAAGAAGCGCTTCAGAGATACTCTGAAAATCTCTCTGAAAGCGTTTGATATCAACCCTGACTCTTGGGAGGAATCTGCAGTGGACCGTGACAAATGGCGCGCTGCTGTGCACAAAGGCGCCAAGTTGTGCGAGGCCAACAGGACTGCTGCAGCTGTTCAGAAGAGGCAGGCCAGAAAGTCACGGGCAAACAAGCTCCCTGACAATGATATGCCTGTCTTTGTCTGCCCCAACTGTCAGCGAACATTTCGCGCGCAGATTGGACTATTCAGCCATCTGCGCATTCACAGATAGATTCATGAGCATCCTCCCCCCCACCCCACCACCACCCTTCCCCCATCCCCCAGCTGGATGACAACGATGGTCATCATCGATCTCGATGGACACACCACCACCATGTCCTACGATGACCATCAGAACAGCAGAGGAAGCAGCTGCTGTACCGACTATCCTGGCTAGAGGTGGATTGTAGTAGAGAGTGTCTCGCTCAAGTTACATCCCCATTCTCTTGGCCAAGAGAGAGCAGGTATTTGGAATGAACTTCCTCTTTCGCTTCGTCAGGTCTCCGCACTCAGCTCTTTCAAGTCTGGCCTTGAAACCCACCTCTTCACAAGATAGCCTCCCTCCCCAACCTCTTCCTTGTCTTCAGTTTTCTTCAGTTTTAGAGTTATGCATGCTTGTGAATGACTGGTGTGAAAGCGCTTAGATTTGTCTCTGCACAAGATTCAGCGCTATATAAATACTATTAGTAATAGCTGACCATGGATAGAGTATATCCGACCTAATGTCTAATTGGGCTGTCTGCTTGGACCAAGCAGCGTCTCTGTCGCAGCGGTCACGTGTGTAAGCTGATACTGGTCTGCTGGCTGCCGTACCTTTTCTACGAGCTCGCTTTTCTGCTGCAGCAGCTGACAGTTTGTCCTCACCAATTCGTAGCTGATTCTTGAGAGTGCTTCTCCATCTGTTGCGGTCATCTGCAAGGTTCTCCCAGGACTCAGTGTTGATCTCAATCGGCTTCATGTCACGTTTTTATGATTATTATTATTAAGAGGGTTTTAGCACAGTCGGCGTTGGGGATAATAACAACAACAACAGCAACAACAATAATGATGATGATAATGATAATGATGGTAATATCCACAATTTTCGCCTCAAGACGAAATAAGTTGTATTCACAAGGTATGGACGTTCACCCCGTCAGTTACACACAGGAGTGGAGGGGAAGAAATGTGGATATTGCCCTAATAATGATAACAATAACAGCAACATGAAAACAATAATGATAATAATGATAATAATACTGAGGAGGAGGAGGAGGAGGGGTGAAGGTGAAGACAGGAGGGAAGGAGTATGAGGGTGGGGGTGGAAGTGGACGAGAAAAAACCCAACAAAATAGAAAAAAAGCCAGGTCCAGCCGTTACCCCCCACCCCACCCCCCCACCCGCCCCCGCACCCGCCCCCTCCACAAACACACATCCTCTTTTTTATTAATTCTTTTTTTTATGTAGAATGTTTTCACCAAACAACAAACCATTGTCTCTCATCCCCTAAGCCCACAGACTTTCCAGCAGAAAAAAACAACAACAAACACTACCACCACCACCAACAAAAACCCAAAAAGAAAAACAAACAGACATAATGTTTTCACCAAGCAACAAACAGTTGTCTCTATTCTCGTAAGCTTACCAACATTCCAACAGCAAAAACACATGAACAACACACACGCACACGCACACACACACACACACACACACACACAGAGAACAACAACCAGATATAATGTTTCTACCAAGCAAACAGTTGTCTCTAATCTCCTAAGCTTACCAACATTCCAACAGGAAAAACGCATGAACAACACACACACACACACACACACACACACACACACACACACACACACACACACAAAGAAGAAGAACAACAGACATAATGTTTCCACCAAGCAACAAACAATTGTCTCTAATCTCCTTAGCCCACGAACTTTCAAACAGGAGACACACACACACACACACACACACACACACACACACAAACAAACAAACAACCACCAGACATAATGTTTTCACCAAGCAACAAACAGTTGTAGGTAACCTCCAAAGCCCACAAACGTTCCAACAGAAAAACAATAAAACAAGATATCGTCACCTAAAACGGTCAGTGGCATTTGCAAAACCAATATTCTGCGTTACGATTCTGGTAGATTAATGAAAAAAAAAAAAAAGCATTCCGTGCAATAAGTCATTGGTGTAGTCGTGCTGTGGTGTGAGTGTGTGTGTGTGTGTGTGTGTGTGTGTGTGTGTGTGTGTGTGTGTATGTTGTTCATGTTTGTTTTTTTTTCCTGTTGGAAAGTTCGTGGGCTTAGGAGATTAGAGACAACTGTTTGTTGCTTGGTGGAAACATTATGTCTGTTGTTCTTCTTTGTGTGTGTGTGTGTGTGTGTGTGTGTGTGTGTGTGTGTGTGTGTGTGTGTGTGTGTGTGTGTGTGTGTTATTCGTGCGTGCGTGTGTGTGTTATTCGTGCGTGCGTGTGTACACATACGTGTACGTGCGTGATAGACAAACGGATTGACAGAAGGGAGACGGAGTTGGTGGGACATGCATGTTTTCTTCTGTTGGTGTTTTTTTTTTCCAAACACTTTTATTCAATTTTTACATTATTAAACACACATAAACATACACTAGTGACTATACACAGACACAGACACAGACACACACACACACACACACACACACGAAGAAACAAAAAGAAGTACTACTACAACTACTACTACCACTACTACTAACACAACCACAAGAACATGCTGGCAAAGATCAATGAATCAAGATCAAATATAAGGTTGCCGGGTGCGGTCTAAGGAATCCGATAGATTGTAGGTTGTCAACCTCACAATATTTAACACATATATGGCCATACTTTTAAATTGCATAGTAAGGTCATTTTGGATGACTGATGACTTGCGCGATGAGTTTGTTTAAAGTGAAGAGGAGTTGCGCAACGTCAACCTCACTCTCTCGTCCGGGTCCACCAATTTCCAGTGGCAAGACTAAGTCGAGACGACTGGAGGATGAGCACGGATGCAGTGGATGACCAAGATATCCTTTCGGTGTCTCATCTTGCTCTCTGCACTCCACAGTGCGTTGCTGTAACCGCCTTCCTCTCCGTTGAACCGATAGGTTTCTTCCGCAGATTCTGCCGGATCCAGACTTCGCATGCATGGGTAGACACACCCCGGGGGCCAACTGCGTGTGGCATGCACACAGCACAGTGGAGCTAGATGGCCGTCGGTGGCTCTCCTCAGCCAACGCCCTTTTATGGATCTCCATAAGGGTGTCTAGCCACCCGCCTCACCAGTCCTGGAAGGGAGCGGTGGGAGTGCCGGTTTAGTCGCCGGCAACCCGACCCTGAACAGGTTGTACTGGATTACAGGTTACCAGTAGCAGATCTAATGACCTGACCTGACAGACAAGGACAAGAATTGCATTTCCTCACTGTCAAAAAGAAGAAAAGAAAGAAACCCTGCACAGTAGGTTCCAGAAATCATCATCAGCTGTCCTCTTTTTAAAAGAGTAGCCCTTCAATGGACACTTGAAAAAACGAACATGCATGACCAAGGGAGTCAGTGCAGAATGATGAAATAAGAACTGAAGGAGAACGGCTATACATGGTGGGAAGCTAGCAAAGACAGCACAGGACAGGCAGCAATGGGAGTATGTGGTGGCAAACCACTGTGCCACAACAGGGCACAAAGAGAATTAAGTAAGTGAGCCATCACACAGATTGGGCTGATAGCAGGGGAGAATTACTAGGACAGAATGAGCAAGAAATTATATTCTATTGTAAGATACAAAATATACTAATAACAACATCAAAACTGTATAGACATAATATATATTCCTTATTTGGTTGGTTTGTTTTTTTTCTGGTTTTTGTTGCTGTTTTTAGGGGGGGTGGGGGGGTTGTTTTGTTTTTCAATATCCGTAATCTGATAATTTTTATTGACAGACATTTTATTTAATGTTTGCTTCCGAACTACATTTCCAACATTTGCTCAAAAAAAGACAAAAAGAAAGAAAGAAGGAAAGACACCTTTACAAAGATTAAGATTTTTTTTTAAAGCACAGAGGATAAACTATTTTTTTCCACATGATCTCTGATCGTAGACAGTGTTCAGAACGTAAACGTCATATCAATGGTAAGCTTATGGACCTAAACACACGCACGCACGCACACACACACACACACACACACGTTGTCTTGGGAAGGAAAAAAAACACAACAAAAACCCACCACTGATTGTACTCGTACAGCCTTCCGATGCCATATACAAACATAAAGATCAACCTAATGACGTTGGGGAGAGAAAGAATTTTTTTTTTTTTTAAGATATAAAAAAACCGGGTCATACTCTCTCACCCCATACATCCGATGATACTCAGAACAAAACAAAACATTCTGGAAAACACAACAACTCCCCAAAACTCAAAAACGTTGGTTCTCGAGGTTGCCAAATGTCTTCTTCTGCATGTGCGTTCGTGGGCTGCAACTCCCACGTTCACTCATACGTACACGAGTGGGATTTTTACGTGTATGACCGTTTTCACCCCGCCATGTAGGCAGCCATACTCCGCTTTGGGGGGTGTGCATGCTGGGTATGTTCTTGTTTCCATGACCCACCGAACACTGACATGGGTTACAGGATCTTTAACGTGCGTATTTGATCTTCTGCTTGCTGTATACACACGAAAGGGAGTTCAGGCACTTGCAAGTCTGACCTGGGAGATCGGAAAAATCTCCCACCCTTTACCCACCAGGCACCGTCACCGGGATTCGAACCCGGCACCCTCAGATTGAAAGTCCAAAGCTTTAACCACTCGGCTATTGCGCCTGTCTGTCAAATGTCTTCGGCTGGTCGTGAGCTTGCTTGCCGTTGCAAACAAAAACATCTTCGCCTGTTTGAAACACTGCCATGCAGTCCCCTTTTTTTCTATTGCAAACACGCCTTCGGTGCTCAACAAACCTTCAATTACTTTCGGTTTCATGGGGGTGTGGAAACGTGCGGACAGATCCATACACGCTCCGATCCTCCACATCTGCTTTGAAAATGCAGATGCCGTACCTTCAGCCCAGCGCGCTGGTCTGGGACTTGTTGGCCTACCCTCCATTGTATGATTATGTAGGTATGATAGTCAGTCGTGTCCGACAATGACCATCAGAACAGCATAGGAGGCAACTGCTGTCCAGACAATCTGGGCCTGGTTTTGATTTTGGTGGAGAGTGTCTTGCCCAAGTTACATCCCCCCCCCCCCCCCCGCTCTCTCTCTTTCTCTCTCTCGGCCAAGAGGGTTTTAGGACAGTCGGCGTCGGGATGGTTCCCAAAGGCCAACCAGCCCCCAAGGCTGTGCAGCACTGAGAACTAGTGCAATTTTGCCTCCTAGTTTGAGAGACATAGTCCTTCACAAAAGACTAAACTGTGAATGACTTCCCACTGCAATGGAGAAACCATTGATAATACAGCAATTAGTAACGTTAAAATAACATTGGATCTTGGTCTCTCTCTCTCTCTCTCTCTCTCTCTCTCTCTCTCACACACACACACACTCATTCACTTACACACACACACACACACACACACACACACACACACACACACACACACACACAGAGTCGCTCTCTCTCTCTCGTTTGTTTTTTGTTTTAAACAATATTGATCGTAGCTTCAATATCAGAAGATAATACAGTTTAGAAGGGTGGTACTTTAAAAAGAAATCATTATTATTATTATTACGACTATTACTTTTACCATTATTAATTCCATTTATTTTATCTTTTTCATGTAATCGCAAACAAACGAAAACTGGTGTTTCTTGTGAGTGAGTTAGTAAATGACTGAGAGAGAAAGAGAGAGAGTGTGTGTGTGTGTCTGCGTGTGCATGTGCGCGCGCGCGCGCTCGCGAGTGTGTGTGTGTGTGTGTGTGTGTGTGTGTGTGTGTGTGTGTGTGTGTGTGTGTGTGTGTGTGTGTGTGTGAGTGCAGGTGCGTGCGTGGGAGTGGGTGTGAGAGTATTCAACTTCCTTGTTTTAAAGAGAAATTGATTGATGAATTGACTGGCTGATTGATGTATATTGACTGATTGATTGGTGTATATTTTCATCTTTATTTTGTTTTTATTTCATTTCGTTGTTGTTGGGTTTTTTTCAGTGGACGCAGAAAAGTGGAAGAGACAGTCTCTGCTGGGCTTTCACGCCGCCAGAGGATAAAGGTATTCCTCTTCCTCCTCTACCTTTCTTCTTCCTCTTCCTTTCTCTTCCTATTTCTTCGTCCTCCTATTTCTTCCTCCTTCCTCTTCCTATTTCTTCCTCCTTCCTCTTCCTCCTCTACCTTCCTCCTTCCTTTCTCTTCCTATTTCTTCCTTCCTCTTCCTTCTCTCCCTTTCTCTTCCTCTTTCTTTCTCTTCCTTTCACCTCTTCCTTCCTTCTTCGTCCTCTTCCTTTATCCTCTTCTTCCTTCCCACTCCTCTTCCTTCCTCTTTCTCCAGCACGTATTTCCTTTTCCTCCTCGTCTTTTTTCTTCCTCTTCTTCCTCCCCCCTCCTTCTCTCCCTTCCTCGTCCTCAACCTCTCCCTTCTTCCTCCTCCACCTCTTCCTCCTCCACCTCTTCCTTCATCCTCCATCATCATCTCCCTTCTTCCTCCTCCACCTCTCCCTTCTTCCGCCATCATCATCTTCCTTCCTCCCTTCCTCCTCCACCTCTCCCTTCTTCCTCCATCCTCATCTTCCTTCCTCCCTTCCTCCTCCACCTCTTCCTTCTTCCTCCTCCACCTCTCCCTCCTTCCTCCCCCTTCTTCCTCCTCCACCTCTTCCTTCTTCCTCCGTCCTCATCTTCCTCCCTCGTTCTCCACCTCTTCCTTCTTCCTCCTCCACCTCTCCCCTCTTCCTCCTCCACCTCTCCCCTCTTCCCTCTTCCTCCTCCACCTCTTCCTTCTTCCTCCTCCACCTCTCCCCTCTTCCTCCTCCACCTCTTCCTTCTTCCTCTCCCCTTTTCCTCCTCCACCTCTTCCTTCTTCCTCCTCCACCTCTTCCTTCTTCCTCCGTTGTCCCTCAGCTCTTCCTCCTCTTCCATTTTCTTTCCTCCCGTGGACACAGACCAGCAGGGTGGCGCGTTGGTCCCGTGGTCAGTGCGCTGAACGTTCGTGCTGTGGATGTGTACTGTCCGATCCTGGGATCATCATCATCATCCTCTTCTTTGTTCGTGGGCTGCAACTCCCACGTTCACTCGTATGCACAAGGGTGGGCTTTTTTTTTTTACCCACCTCATGTAGGCAGCCATTCTCCGCTTTCGTGGGTGTGCGTACTGGGTATGTTCTTGTTTCCACAACCCACCGAACGCTGACATGCGTCTTTGATCTTCTGCTTGCTGTATACTCACGAAGGGGGTTCAGGCACAAGCAGGTCTGCACATACGTTGACCTGGGAGATCGGAAAAATCTTCAACCCTTTACCCACCACCAGGCGCCGT
>NC_134907.1:13766414-13776414 GCF_041734735.1 Babylonia areolata
TGGCAATGAGAGTGTTGTTCTCTGGTAAGATTATGTAGGAGAAATCCACTCGGATAGGTACACAAATATATATGCACGCACTCAAGGCCTGACTAAGCGCGTTTGGGTCATTTATGCTGATGGTCAGGCAACTGCCCAGCAGATGTGGTGCAGCGTGTATTGATTTGTCCGAACGCGCGACGGGCGCAATAGCCGAGTGGTTAAAGCGTTGGACTTTCAATCTGAGCGTCCCGGGTTCAAATCTCGGTAACGGCGCCTGGTGGGTAAAGGGTGGAGATTTTTTCTCCAGCTCTCAGGTCAACATATGTGCAGACCTGCTTAGTGCCTGACCCCCTTCCTTCCGTGTGTATACGCAAGCAGATCAAATACGCAACGTTAAAGATCCTGTAATCCATGTCAGCGTTCGGTGGGTTATGGAAACAATAATATACCCAACATGAACACCCCCGAAAACGGAGTATGGCTGCCTACATGACGGGGTAAAAACGGTCATACACGTAAAAGCCCACTCGTGTAAATACGAGTGAACGTGGGGGTTGCAGCCCACGAACGCAGAAGACGCCGAAGTCCGAACGCGGGCATTGACGTTTCCTTGAGAGACTGAAACTCACTCACCAACAGAGACATAATTATCTCATCACTTCTGGCTGCAAACGAAGAAATAAGATATTTTTTTAATGATAATAAAAAAAAAAAAATAAAAGAAAATATCTGGGTCTCTCTCTCTCTCTCTCTCTCTCTCTCTCTCTCTCTCTCTCTTCTCATCAACAGAGACACATCTCATAACTCCAAGAAATACGATTTTTTTCTTTCTTTCTTCTCATCAACAGAAACGTATCTCAAAACTCCTGACTGCAAATCCCCCGCCTTCCACCCAAGCTCCCTAGAAAATCAAATATAGAAAAACAAAACAAAAAAACAAACAAACAAACAAATAAATGGAAGAAAGAAAAAATATCGCCTTCTCCTCCTTCTCATCAACAACAGAGCGGAACGGGGGATCGTTTCCACCACGACGATGCAGAACGCGACACGAAAGCAATAATTTCTCCACCAACTTCCTCGTATCATCAGAAGGGAGCTAAGATTTGCTAGGCGGTATCACGTCTCCTTGAGGAGAGGAGAGGGATTTAGGAGCGGTGTGTGTGTGTGTGTGTGTGTGTGTGTGTGTGTGTGTGTGTGTTAGTTCTGGGGGGAAGGGGTTGGTGGGGTAAGGGGATGGGGGGATGGGGTGTGGGGGGGGGGGCAAGAGAAGGGAGAGAGTGAAGGGGGTAGGGGTGGGGGGGTGGGGGGAGGGTGCTCGAGAAATTTACAACGTCATGAAAGGTGTGATTTCCAAAAGTCATCAAAATGCGATTTCCAAAAGGAAGACACAGAGACAGAGAGGTCAAAAGTGAAAGAGAGAGGAAAGAGAGAGAGGGAGGATAAAGAGAGAGATGGGAAAGAGAGAGAGGGGGATAAAGAGAGGGAGAGAGAGAGGAAAGAGAGAGAGGGGGATAAAGAGAGAGAGAGAGTGGGGGAAAGAGAGAGAGGGGGAGAAAGAGAGAGGGGGGATAAAGAGGAGAGAGAGCCGGATAAAGAGAGAGAGAGAGAGAGAGAGAGAGAGAGAGAGAGAGAGAGAGAGAGAGAGAGAGAGAGAGAGCAACATAAGAGCTTGAAGAGAACGAGAGAGGGTGGAGAGACGGAGACAGAGACAGAAATAGAGAGACAGACAGACAGTGAGAGACAGAGATAGGGACACACACACACACACACACACACACACACACACACACACACACACACACAGGGAGACAGACAGAGAGACAGACAAGACACACAGAGAGTGAGAGACACAGAGACTGAGAGAGACACACAGAGACAGAGAGACATAGAGAGACACACGCATATAGAAGGACAGGGAGACAGACAAAGAGAGACAGAGCAAAACACACGAAGAGAGAGAGAGAGAGAGGCAGTCAGGCAGACAAAGAGAGAGAGAGGGGGTGGTGGTGAGAGACAGAGACTGAGAGACATAGAGAGACACGCATATGTTAGGACAAAGAGAGAGAGAGAGGGGTGGTGGTCAGAGGCAGACTGAGAGACATAGAGAGACACACATATAGAAGGACAGGGAGACAGACAGAGATAGACAGAGCAAAACACACACACACACACACACAGAGGCAGTCAGGCAGGCAAAGAGAGAGAGAGGGTGGGGGTGGTGATGAGAGACAGAGACAGAGAGACACGCATATATTAGGACAAAGAGAGAGAGAGAGGGGTGGTGGTCAGAGGCAGACTGAGAGACACACATATAGAAGGACAGGGAGACAGACAGAGATAGACAGAGCAAAACACACACACACACACAGAGGCAGTCAGGCAGGCAAAGAGAGAGAGAGGGTGGGGGGGGGGGGGGGGGGTGAGAGACAGAGACTGAGAGACATAGAGAGACACGCATATATTAGGACAGGGAGACAGACAAAGATAGACAGAGCAAAACACACGAAGACAAAGGGCGAGAGAGAGAGAGAGATGAGAGAGAGAGAAAGAGAGAGAGATGAGAGAGAGAGAGATGAGAGATGAGAGAGAGATGAGAGAGAGATGAGAGAGAGAGAGATGAGAGAGAAGAGAGAGAGAGAGAGAGAGAGAGAGAGATGAGAGAGAGATGAGAGAGAGATGAGAGAGAGAGAGAGATGAGAGAGAGATGAGAGAGAGAGATGAGAGATGAGAGAGAGATGAGAGAGAGATGAGAGAGAGAGAGAGAGAGAGAGATGAGAGAGAGAGATGAGAGATGAGAGAGAGATGAGAGAGATGAGAGAGAGAGAGAGAGATGAGAGAGAGAGAGAGAGAGAGAGAGATGAGAGAGAGAGATGAGAGAGAGATGAGAGAGAGATGAGAGAGAGAGATGAGAGATGAGAGAGAGAGAGAGAGAGATGAGAGACAGAGAGAGAGAGAGAGAGAGAGAGTCATGCACTATGATAGTTCGTCTGCTGTTCCTGATCGTTTTCGCTCAACTAAAGCAGTGCAGATGTGGAGCTAGACATGAAGAACAGCATACAATGAACTGTCCATGGTATCACTGGATGAGAAGGTGACGTCACTGTTGCATGACGCGGTGTCTTTGTCTTTGATAGTGTTGAGAGAGAGAGAGAGAGAAAGACAGAATGAATGAATGAATGAATGAATGGTTTATTCATACAGCCATTGCCCCTCAGAGAGAGGAAGGGGAGAGAGAGAGAGGAAGAGACACAGCGTTTGAGGCAGACATAAAGTAAAGAAAGAATGAGGAATGAATGAAGGTGACACATTGAGAGAGAGAGAGAGAGGGAGAGAGAGAAAGGGGGGTTAGGGCGAGAGGGGGAAAGGGGGGTGTGTGTGGGGGGGGGGGGGGGGGGGCAGACAGAAAGCAAAGAACAAATGATGAATGAATAAAGGAGACACACTGAGAGAGAGACAGAGACACAGAGAGAGAGTCAGAGACAGAGGGAGACAGAGAGAGTGAATAAAAAGAGAGAGACGGGGTGTTGTCGGCAGACAGACATAAAGTAAAGAACGAATGATAAATGAAGGAAGGAGACACATCGAGAGAGAGAGAGAGAGAGAGAGAGAGAGAGAGGGTGGGGGGGGGGCATGAGGGGGGGTGGTGGTGGACGGCAGACAAAAAGTAAAGAAAGAATAATGAATGAATGAAGGAGACACATCGAGAGAGGCGGAGAGACAGACAGACAGACAGACAGACAGACAGACAGACAGACAGAAAGAGTGAAAAAGAGGGAGAGAGTGTGTGTGTGAGAGAGAGAGAGAGAGGGGGGGGGAAGAAGGAGGGAGGGGGTAGAGGTCGGGGGCAGATAAAAAGCAAAAAAAAAAAGAAAAAAGATGAATGTATGAAGGAGACATATTGAGTAAGACGAAGAGAGAGACAGAGAGACAGTCAGAGCAGAGAGGGTGTGAAATAGAGAGAGAGAGAGGAGGGGGGGATGGGGATGGAGTGGAGGGCAGACCAAAAATAAAGAAAGAATGATGAAGGAAGGAAGGAAACACACCGAGAGAGGCGGAGAGACAGACAGACAGACAGACATAGTGGGTGAAAGAGAGGGACAGAGAGTGTGAAAAGAGAGAGAGAGGGAGGGAGAGAGGGATGGAGAGGGAGAGTGGAGGTGGCGGTGGAGAGCAGACAAAAAGTAAAGAAGGAATGATGAATGTATGAAGGAGACACATCGAGAGAGGCGGAGAGAGAGAGTGAAAGAGAGGGAGAGAGAGTGTGAAAGTGAGAGAGAAAGATAGGGGGGCGGGGGTGGGGGGGTGGGGCAGGCAACAAGTAAAGAAAGAATGATGAATGTATGAAGGAGACACATCGAGAGAGGCGGAGAGAGAGTGTGAAAGAGAGGGAGAGAGAGTGTGAAAGTGAGAGAGAAAGATAGAGGGGGGGGGGAGACAGAGGGGGGTGGGGGTGGGGGGCAGGCAACAAGTAAAGAATGAATGATGAATGTGTGAAGGAGACACATCGAGAGAGGCGGAGAGATTCAGAGACAGGGAGAGAAGGTGAAAGAGAGGAAGAGAGAGTGTGAAAGTGAGAGAGAAAGATAGGGGTGGGGGGGGGGGGGGGGGGGGGGGGCGGGGAGACAGAGGGTGGGGGTGGGGGGTGGGGGGCAGGCAACAAGTAAAGAAAGAATGATGAATGTGTGAAGGAGACACATCGAGAGAGGCGGAGAGATTCAGAGACAGGGAGAGAAGGTGAAAGAGAGGGAGAGAGTGTGTGAAAGAGAGGGCGAGAGAGTGTGAAAGTGAGAGAGAAAGAGAGAGGGAGGGAGGGAGAGAGAGGGTGGGGTGGGGTGGGTCAGACTATAAGCAAAGAAAATATGATGTATGAATAAAAGAAACAAATCGAGAAAGGCGGAGAGAGAGAGAGGGGGGTGCGGTGGGGAGGGAGGGAGGGTAAAGAGAGAGAGAGAGAGAAGAGAGATAGAGAAGAGAGAGAGAGAGAAGATAGAGAAGAGAGAGAGGAGAGAGAGTGGAGAGGGAGAGGGAGAGAAGAGAGAGAGAGAAGACAGAGAAAGAGACATAGAGACAGAGACAGAGAGAAGGGAGACTGAGAGAGACAGAGAAGAGAGAGACAGACAGAGAGAAGAGACAGAGAGAAGAGAGAGATATATAGAAGAGAGAGAGACACACAGAGAGAGCGAGAAGAGAGAGAGACAGAAGAGCGAGAGAGAGAGAGAGAGGGTGGGGTGGGTGGGGTGGAGGGCAGACAAAAGTAAAGAAAGAATGATGAATGAATGAATGAATGAATGAATGAATGAATGAATGAAGGAGACTCATTGAGAGAGAGAGAGCGAGAGCGAGAGAGAGAGGGAGAGAGAGGGTGGGGTGGGTGGGGTGGAGGGCAGACAAAAAGTAAAGAAAGAATGATGAATGAATGAAGAACTCATTGAGAGAGAGGGAGAGAGAGGGGGGGGGAGAGAGAGAGGGGGTGGGTGGGGGGGAGGGCAGACAAAAAGTAAAGAAAGAATGATGAATGAATGAAGAACTCATTGAGAGAGAGGGAGAGAGAGAGGGGGGGGAGAGAGAGGGGGGTGGGTGGGGTGGAGGGCAGACAAAAAGTAAAGAAAGAATGATGAATGAATGAAGAACTCATTGAGAGAGAGGGAGAGGGAAAGAGAGAGAGCGAGAGAGAGAGAGGGAGAGAGAGGGTAGGTGGATGGGGTGGAGGGCAGACAAAAAGTAAAGAAAGAATGATGAATGAATGAAGAACTCATTGAGAGAGAGGGAGAGGGAAAGAGAGAGAGCGAGAGAGAGAGAGGGGGGGGTAGGTGGGTGGGGAGGAGGACAGACAAAAAGTAAAGAAAGAATGATGAATGAATGAAGGAAGGAAGGAAGGAGACTCATTGAGAGAGAGAGAGAGAGAGGGAGAGAGAGAGGGTGGGGTGGGTGGGGTGGAGGGCAGACAAAAAGTAAAGAAAGAATGATGAATGAATGAAGAACTCATTGAGAGAGAGGGAGAGAGAGAGGGGGGGGGGTGGATGGCAGACGTAAAGAAAGAATGATGAATGAATGAAGGAGACTCATTGAGAGAGAGAGGGAGAGTGAGTGAGGATGCGGGGGTGTGTGTGTTTGGGGAGGGGGGGCTGGCGAGGCAGGAAGAATGTAAAGAAAGAATGAAGAATGGGTAATTGAAGGAGACAGATTTTTAAACATCTTTTCCATTTCTTGCCATTGCTAATAAAGGCCTTTTGACAAGGGGGCAACAACATAAATTCATATATTCTTAGCCTCAAAATAACAACAACAACAACAAAAATAACTATATATGTTCTCCCAACCATTCAGTCAATTTAAACCAAGAAAACATGCAGTGAGTGGACACTTAAACCACACCACATCGTGACAAAATCTCAAGGAAATGGAACGAAAGAAAAAACAAAAATAGGATCAAAACAAACTGACAAAATGAATAAGGACTGACTCGACCATCCACTCAAGAATATATCAAAGCTAATACAGACTAACTCAACCATACACTCATGTATGTGATGCTATGTTGTTGTTTTTTTGTTTTGTCCAAATATAATAGCAACTTCTGTACTGACAATAATTAAGTACCTTCTGTGCTGTTAATTAGTACCATTTTGACGTATCGTTTGTGCTTCTGCAATGAATTTAGCAGTCGATCTAACTATAATTTCATTATCAGATGATAAAACAGTAACAACATCATGGCTTTTAACCATATCTGTTTTAAAGAATATACATTTTTCTCTCACAGAATTATAAACTTCTGAAACAGAAAATGTGAAGGAGACAGACTGAGAGAGAGAGAGAGAGAGAGAGAGAGAGAGAGAGAGAGAGAGAGAGAGAGAGAGAGAGAGAGAGAACCAACTTTAACTTTACTGGAAACTGATACTTTACAATTGTGTACAAGGTAACCTTGCCATTTACAACAAAGAAACACGTTACTTTCAATAAAACCCCGATGATCAACTAAATAATCCCCAAAATATATTACAATCTTCTTCGTCTGTTGATCGCATGAAAAAAATACCTAGATAGATCGTGTCTTCGTAACAGTTTTGATTTGTTGATTTTGTTTTGTTTCGTTTCTTTTTTCTTTTTTGTTTTAATCTGATTATTTTGTTTACGTCGGCTCAGAAAGTGTAATTCTAGCCAATTCTGATTAATTAATTCAATTCTGGGATTTTCATAGACGTAAAAGACAACAATGAACAAACACAAATGAATAATTTCAACTTCAACTCGATCTCTGTATTTTGCATTCATTATCAGGTGTGTCGCTTGTCAGTTTAACGACTTCTCTTTTACGAAGTCCTTTCAGTAATTTCCTGTAATTGTATTTAGATTTCTTTTTTTTTCAAATTTCACCGACATTAATTTTCACCCTCATTTGCCCAGTTTTCCCCAACCCTCCATTCATTCACATCTCCCACCCCTTCTAACCGATAATACTCAAATGTATTCATAAATACTTTAACAAAATGTCTTCAATCACCGATATGTGTGTCGGGACATTAAACAAAATTCCTCCTCGATCTCTGTAAAATGAACGAGGTCTAGCTTTGTGAAGCCCACAATTACCATAACGATGTTTCTGAAAATGAAAGAAAGGGACAATTTTTCTTTATGTGATAGCAAGACCGACAGAACTCGCGATTATATCACAAACATTTTTTTTCTTCTTATTTTTCGAAGATATGTCTTGAAAGTTCCAGAACTTTCCCGTCTATCACGGCGTCTGTTAATGGCAACCCGTCCTTAACTGGAATAAACATGCCAACAGTTTCAGTTTCAGTTTCTCAAGGAGGCGTCACTGCGTTCGGACAAATCCATATACGCTATAACACATCTGCTAGACAGACGCCTGACCAGCATCATGACCCAACGCGCTTAGTCAGGCCTTGAGTGCTTGCACATACAGTTGTGTAGAGTGGATTTCCTCATCAGAATTTTGCCAGAGGACAACAATCTCGTCGCCGTGGGTTCTTTTCCAGTGTGCCAAGTGCTTTCTGCACACGGGACCTCGGTTTATCGTCTCGTCCGAATGACTAGACGCTCGAGTTTGATTTTCCAGTCAAACTTAGGAGAAAGGGCGAGAGCGGGATTCGAACCCAGACCCTCACGGACTCTATGTATTGGCAGACGAGCGTCTTAACCATTCTGCCACTTTCACTCCTTGCCAACAGACTTTTAACCAAACGCGAACATCTGTATTAAAACAAATGTGTTCCCAACCAATCAATCTTTTAAAGGCAATCACGATACAACATTTTGTTTGCAGAATTCAGGAAAAGTTAAGGACCACTTAATAAAAGTATTTGTATTTCTCTGTGTGAAATTCGGGCTGCTCTCCCCAGGGAGAGCGCGTCGCTACACTATAGCGCCATATATATATATATATATATATATATATATCTATATATACATATATATATATATTTATATTTTTTTTTTTTTTTTTTTTTTTTAACTTCTTCCTGCGGGAAGTTTTATTTGCTTTTCCTATCGAAGTGAATTTTTCTACAGAATTTTGCCAGGAACAACCCTTTTGTTGCCGTGGGTTCTTTTACGTGCGCTAAGTGCATGCTGCACACGGGACCTCGGTTTATCGTCTCATCCGAATGACTAGCGTCCAGACCACCACTCAAGGAGAAAATATCGGCGGTTGAGCCGTGATTCGAACCAGCGCGCCCAGACTATCTCGCTTCCTAGGCGGACGCATTACCTCTAGGCCCATGCTTTCAAAAAAAAAAAAAAAAAAAAAAAAAAAAACCTAAAAAAAACCCCGAAAGATGATGTAATAAACCATGCAAGGTGCAAAAACCCTACCATCGTCCACCCGTTGAATATACAAAAGTTCCACACCCCCTTCATATCTGATGGTATGTTCAAATGATTTATTTGCCTGAATTGCAGTACCCACTCTCACTCTATTATAATTATTGTGTACGTCATCATGTGTTTTTTGTGTTGTTTTTTTTAAATCTTTTTTATGTTTCGTTGGTTGTGTGCCCTTTCTTATCCTATCTATGTGTATTTCAGTTCTTAACTCACTCAGTACGGCCAGTCCTCTCTTCTCCTCTACACAGACCCCTCGGATTTCCAGTGGGTGTCTGAATGACCCAACCTTTAGCTTCCGTCGTCAGAATTGTGGTATTCTTTGTCAACATTCACGTCTTCAGTATAAGAGCCTTCCGCCTGCAATATTTTGATGATGGTAATTGGGGTGAAACGCTGTTAACGTCGTCTCTTTCGCCGTTCGTATGGAGAGAGTTAAATGTTAAATGTATATGTGTAATCAAAATTGGAAAGCTAAAAACAAAACGGTTAAACAAAGAAACAAAGGGTTGTATCAGGAATACGTGTGCAAAGAGCAGCTTGAAAAGTGCATTTGAAAAATCGATGATTCAGCTCCTCCTGAACTTCACAGTCATTCTTAGATTTCTTCTCCTCCTCCTTTGTTCGTGGGCTGCAACTCCCACGTTCACTCGCATGTACACGAGTGGGCTTTTACGTGGATAACCGTCTTCAACCCCGCCTTGTAGGCAGCCGTACTCCGTTTTCGGGGGTGTGCATGCTGGGTATGTTCTTGTTTCCAAAACCCACCGAACCCTGACATGCAATACAGGATCTTTAACGTGCGTATTTGATCTTCTGCGTGCGTATACACACGAAGGGGGTTCAGGCACTAAGCAGGTCTGCACACATGTTGACCTGGGAGATCGGAAAAATCTCCACCCTTTACCCACCAGATGCCGTTACCTAGATTCGAAGCCGGGACCCTCAGGTTGAAAGTCCAACGCTTTAACCACTCGGCTATTGCGCCCGTCATTCATAGGTTTATAAACGATAAACGATGTGTCGTTATTTTGGGAGTGGGTGGGGAGGGGGGTGTTTTGTTTTTGTTTTTTTTGTTTTTTCGTTGTAAAATGCGGAAATGCAAGAAAGCAGCTTTGGCTATGAGTGGCGGCGGTTTTGCACTTGCTGCACACACCGCTGTTTTGCT
>NC_134907.1:13781414-13791414 GCF_041734735.1 Babylonia areolata
CTGTGTGTGTGTGTGTGTGTGTGTGTGTGTGTGTGTGTGTGTGTGTGTGTGTGTGTGTGTGTGTGTGTGTGTGTGTGTGCGTGCGTGCGCGCGCGCGTTCTTGCAGGATGATCGTCAAAGACTTGCTGACTGTCAGTGTCAGCAAAACTGGCATGACCCTGTTCAAAAACATTAACAGACCGACGTTCTTTTCACAGAACATTTAAATCCTCCAGTAAGCGTGAAATATGATCTCCGACCTGATTTTCAAAGACGAAAATAAAATAAGATAAAGTAATAAAACACAAGAAATGTAATGCCATTTGACAAAGTGCAGATTTGGGATAACATGTATGGTAAAACCTTCGTAATTAATACGACGACGAAGTTTCTATAAATACAATGACATATCCTTTTGCGCAAAGATGAAAAAAAAAAAGTAACCAGAAGCTGAAATGCACATTATTTTTTTCCCTTTGCTCTCCTGCTCCACGTGATTTCGGCTCAGGACTACATTCCAAGAAAATTCTATCTGGACCTCATATCTCTTCCACATGACCCCGCTGAACACAAACCGGAACAGCAACATGATTAAGAATCTATCCAGAGCACTTATATAAAACCTTTCAAACAGTTACAGGAGCACAAAAACCGTTTCTTGAATGCTTTAATTATGACGCTGATTCATGTGAAGAAGTTGTCCGCGCAACATTGCCTGTAATTTCCGGAATTTTTTGGAGGTTTCGTTATAAATGTGATGTTTGCGTTTGTGTCCCCTTCAGAAAGGGATGCAGGTTTATAATGAATACAATTCTGCTTCGTTTCTTTGTCGGACCATTCCTTCTTTTCTGTCTTTCCTATGCTTTTAATTAATCCTGTCATTCTGAGAATATTTGTTCCTCTCTTGGATGGATCAGTTTCATCATCATAATCATTATCATCATCATCATTCCCATCATCATTGCCATCGTCATCACTGTCATTACAGCCATCATCATTATCATCATGATCATCATTGCCATCATCATCATCATCATCATCATCATCATCACTTTGATTATTAACACCATCATCATCATCAACATTAAAATCATCATCATTACCATCGTCATCACTACCACCAACATTATAATGTGTCATCATGATCATCATTGCCATCACCATCACCAATGCCATCATTATCGTCGTCATCACCACTGCCATCATCATGATTGTCACCACCGCCATCCTCGTTGTCACTACCATCATCATCATCATCATCCTTGTTATCGTCGTCATCATCACATCTTCTCTTTCTTTTTTTTCTTCAGGAAGCGGCCAAGCTGAGGTGCCTGCCGGCCATGCCTCCTCCATCCACCCCCACCCCCTTACCAGCATCCCCCCACCCCCCCTTGGGCGCCAGGATAAAAGGGAAAAAAAAAGAAAAGAAAAAAACAAGAAGACCAGAGTCTGGCACACTGCCAGATACAAAGCCCCGTCACGTGACCCCCCGACAGAAGACATGCAGAGACCTCGCCAAAAGCCTCCATACACCGCTGGGGGCTCTATTCTGATCTCAGTGCGAGGGATTGAGCAAGGAGGAGGAGGAGGAGGAGGAGAAGGAGGACAATTTGGAGACTTTATTTTTGAGGGGCGAGAGGGTGTGGGAGTGGGTGGGTGGGAAAGAGCTCAAATGAATTAAAAAAACAAAAAAACAAACAAAAAACATGAAAATTAAAAATTTTCTTCTTTCTTTTCTCTCTGGAGTTGGAAAGGAAGGAAGGAAGGAAGGAAGGAAGAAAGGAAGGAAGGAAGGAAGGAGATTCGAGACAACAGTGTGTTGGCTGTGTGTTTGTGTTCATTGTGTTCTGGTCAAAGCGTTGAGGGGACTAGGGGGCGTGGGGGGAAGTGAGGGGAGGCAACAAGAAATGTCCGTGCGTTTTTGAAAGCACGTGACCGGAAGTCATTATGGCGTCACGTTTTTGGTCACACATTCTGCGCGCGCAGCAGGTTAACCGATCACCGTTGTCTTTGTATTTTGTGTCTCTTTGACTCTCTCTCTCTCTCTCTTTCTCTCTGTGTCTTTCTTTTTGCAGTATTCGTCTTTCACTCTGGGCTATGGAAAATAGACTGCTGCGGAAGTGCTTCTGAACTCTGTGTGTGTGTGTGTGTGTGTGTGTGTGTGTGTGTCTGTGTGTGTGTGTGTGTGTGTGTGTCTGTGTGTGTGTGTGTGTGTCTGTGTGTGTCTCTCTGTGTGTTTGTGTGAGTGTGAGAATATGAATTTGTCGTTGGCTTTGCGTTTCCAGTTTCAGGCAACAGCTGAAAAGTAATTTGCTGATCTTTTTTTCCCCCGATTATGATAGGGTTTTTTTGGGTTTTTTTTCAAGTTTTACTTCTTTTTTCTTCAACTTTCGAGACTTTTAATCACTTTTTGAACAATCATGTGACAGAAATATTGACGACCTCTGCTGTGTGGCTGTAATAAACACATTCAAAAGGAAGAAAAAATATTTTAAGGTGAATTGATAAATGGTCAACACAGAATCTTTCGTTGTATTTTCTCACTGTCTCAAGACTGGTGTGTTTCTTGTGTATCATTTCTTTATTTTATTTTATTTTCTATTTTTTATTTATTTATTTTTTTATTTTTGCTTGTTTATGCATTTCTTGATTTTGTTTATTTATTAATTATATACACTTTAACTTTAATTAATATAAAAGTTGAGGGTCCAGATGCTGGAAATCACACCAAGGTAACTGCAAAATGAGACTTTATAAGGATCACTGTGAAAACACACACACACACACACACACACACTGAACGTCGTATTTACTCGCTAGGTACAGTCCTGTCCCTAATCATTTGGCATGTGTGTGTGTGTGTGTGTGTGTGTGTGTGTGTGTGTGTGTGTTCATGTGTATAACAGTCATGAAAATTCGCTGTATGAGTTTTTTGGTTAGGAAATGATCGAATTCACAATTATAAAGATGACACCAGTGCAGGAAATATACTCACGTCTGTGATTAACCACGATTACATCTACAAAACTCTCAAGGGGTGGGTGGGGGGGGATATCATTATTCTTTTGGTAGGTTTTTTGTTGTTGTTGTTTTGTGGGTGGGGCCTGGGGGGGGGGGGGGGGGGGGGGGGTTCACAGATTAATTTTTTATCTCTTGTGTCTTTAACTATCACACTGTTGTTTTTTGGTGTTTTTTTTTTTTAAGATCTGCTGTTGGTGAATTTAAATCGTAAGCATTGATGTTGGAGTTTGTGATAAACGAGAAGCTGTGAAGTTTTCACTCACGGAAACCGGTCTCAAAATTATGCCCCAATTAAAAAAAAAAGGGTAAATGAAAAAAAACCCAACAACATACAGCAACCAATCACAGCAAAACCAAGCGAGCAAGCAAGCCAGTAAGCAACAATCCGGCCAAGCAAGCGACTTACAAAGCCATCAACTGACCGAGCAGGATTCGCCGCAAGAAAACGGAGTAAGGCTGCCTACACGGCGGGGTAAAAACGGTCATACACGTAAAAGCCCATTCATGTGCACACGAGTGAACGTGGGAGCTGCAGCCCACGAAAGAAGAAGATTGATTGATTGATTCTTTAATGGGTAAAGAATTAGGCACAGTAAAGGCCTTTTTACAATTCTGCCCATTTAACGACACAAAACATTAAAAAATAAATAAATAAAGAACGACACAAAACATAAAAATAAAGAAATAAACTGAAATAAAATAAAAATAATAAGAACGACTAATAAGAATAGGAACTTGAATAGTCTATTAAAAGTAACAAAGCGATGAAAACTTGAACAATTGGTACATTACATGTACATTACGTACTTACACACACACACACACACACACACACACAATTATAAAACAAGCAAACAAAGACATACGTACACATTCACGCCCACACACTCAAACACACACACGCACTTATTGTTCACACATACACATACATTCAGTTTTTCATTCATCATGGAAGAAGAAGAAGAAGAAGAAGAAGAAGAAAGTGGTTTCGCAGTGAAAGCGGTGGTAGCTCAAGCCTTGCAGTTTCAGTCTCCAAAGGCGGCCGCGTCACTGCGTTCGGACAAATCCATATATGCTTCACCACACCAGCCATGCGGACGCCTGACCCGCAACATAACCCAACGCGCACAGTCAGGCCTTGAGTGCATGCATGTATGTCATTCGGATGAGACGATAAACCGAGGTCCCGTGTGCTAGCATGCACTTAGCGCACGTAAAAGAACCCACGGCAACAAAAGGGTTGTTCCTGGCAAAATTCTGTAGAAAAATCCACATCGAAAGGAAAAACAAATAAAACTGCATGCAGGAAAAAATACACACACACACACAAAAAAATGGGTGGTGCTGTAGTGTAGCGACGCGCTATCCCTGGAGAGAGCAGCCCGAATTTCACACAGAGAAATCTGTTGTGATAAAAAGAAATACAAATACAAATATCCTATCAGAGTGGATTTCTTCAGCAGAACTTCGCCAGAGGACAACACTCTCATTGCCATCGGTTCTTTCTTCTTCAGTGCGCCACCAAGTGCGTGCTGCACACGACAGGGACCTCAGTTTATCGTCTCATCCGAATGACATAGACGCTCAGTTTGATTTTCCAGTCAAAACTTTGGGAGAAAAGGCGCGAGAGCGGGATTCGAACCCAGACCCTCACGGATTCCTTATCGGCAGATGAACGTCTGAACCATTCTTCTATCGTGCCTTGCGCGTGGATATAGTACAGTGCAGTTCCATACAAATTACTGTTCAGCGCGTGGATATAGTACAGTGCAGTTCCATACAAATTACTGTTCATAGTAACAAAGAGGAGGAGGAATTTTTGCTTAATGTCCCGTCACACATATCGGTGATTGAAGACATTTTGAAAAAGTATTTATGAATACATCTGAGTATTATCGGTTAGAAGGGGTCTCATGATATTAAAAAGAAAACAATAACAGTTAAAAGATATTATTTTATGGCAGAGCTGTTTGTTCCTGCTGCTTGACGTTATCCATGGGCAGGTCATAATAGCAAAGTTATTGTTTTGGGGTTGTTGTTTTTCTCTCTCTCTCTGCTGGTCAGGCATCTGCTTTGAAGATGTGGTGTAGCGTAAATGGATTTGTCCAAACGCAGTGATGCCTTCTTGAGTTACTGATACTGATACTGTCACAACACATTTCCGTGGAGTTTGGTGGTGTCCCCTTGTGGCCACGCACTCTCCAACGCGAGAGGAGCCAAAACACCAGGAAGTTTGTTGCTGTGACAAACAGCAATACAATACAATTATTACAATATCATACAACACAACGCAACGCAATACAATACAATACAACGCAAAAGACGATAAAATAAAATACAACACAATACAGTACAACACAATAAAATGCAATGCAATGCAATACAACTGAATACAACACAACACAACGCAATATAACACAGTACAATACAGCACAATACAATACAATACAATACAGCACAGCACAATGCAGCACAATACAATACAATACAATACAACAGACAGTGGGCTGCGGAGGGTAGACAGAACATTATGAATACCAAAACCTCCACACACACACACACACACACACAAACCGACAACAAAAAAACCAACAACTAGATATTCATTGAATCCTGTATCAAAGACCAAAAAAAAAAAAAAAAAAAAGGTATAATGCCTGACGTGACGTTACTCCAGTTTCGTCTACAGGCGATGTCAGTGAGCTCCCCTGAGGCACCTAGCTCAGAGACCTTAGACCCCACTGACAATTAGCCGTGTTCCAAAAACAATTTCATCTGGAAGAAAAATCACAATTCTATGACTTCCCAGAGGGGGGGGCAGAGAGAGAGGGCGGGAGACAGAGAGAGAGAGAGGGGGGGGAGGAGGGAGGAAAAAGGGCCAAAATATATGAATAAAAATCAAAGATTGGAGAAAGAGGGAGAGATAGAAGTGAGAGAGAGAGAGAGAGATGGGGTGAGAGAGAGATGGGGATGGGGCAGATTTAAGTGAATGAAAACATCAGAGAGAGACAGAAACACAAAGAGAGACAGTGGGTGACACATAGAAAGAGACAGACAGACAGAGACAGACACAGACAGACAGACACAGGGAGAGACAGACAGACAGACAGGCAGACAGACAGACAGACGGAGAGAGGGAGGAGAAAGAGAGAGGGAGAGACAGAGAAAGACAGAGAGAGAGAGAGAGAGGAAGAAGAAGAAGAAAGAAGAAGAAGAAAGAAGAAGAAGAAGAAGAAACATGCCCAAAAGATGTATTGACGAGTTCGAGAGTTTTGAGATTCATCTCCACGCTATGCTTACACTGTCATCATATCAAATCACTGGGATGGGGGCAAAAGGGGGGAAGGGGGAAAACTCTATCTTCGTTGCTTATAGCTCAGCTAGGGGAAGGGTGGATAACTCTATCTTCGTTGCTTTTAGCTCAGCTGACCAAACAGGGCCACAGCAGGGTTGAAAAAAAAAAATCAACATCGATACCCTAGAGCATGTAATAAAAACAAAACAAAAACAATCCTGGAAAATGATGATGACGATAATGACGACGACGACGACGACGACAATGATGATGATGATGATAAAAAGGAGAAGAAGAAGGAGAAGAAATGATAATGATAAATGAGCGAAATGCCTTTCCATGTTAAACATGCTGAACTGCACTGCACAATACAACACCGACGTTTGATACACACACACACACACACACACACACACACCAGACTACACAACACTCATGCGGGCAGTCATACTCCGTTTTCGGGGATGGGGTGGGGTTGGAGGTTATGCATCTAACGTGAACGACTCCATCAAGTTTTCATCCGAGGGTTGATAATGAAAACGATAATAATACTAACAACAACAACCACCTGAACATAAACATAACAATCCATAATGCACATAATGATAAATGATAAAAATGAAATGAAATTATGGTGCTTAGAGCCTCGCCGACCACTAAGGCCATCTCAAGGCTATCGCCGCGTTAATAACTACTACAAGAATAAAAAAACAAAACAAAACAAAAAAAAACAAAACAACAATTAAAACGGGTCACCACTTCAAACTTACCACTCCAAAGTTTAAAAAAGAACTTCCACAGTTTAAAACCTTCAAATCTGGTTAAAAATGTTCACTTCTTTTAAGAAGTCCATCAGCGCCCACGGAGGGACATCACGAAACAAAGTCTTCAAAGAAACCGCCGTGTAATGTCTGTGTCTAAATGATAAAAGGCAACAAAAAACCAACAATATGCCAAAAGGCCTTGTCACGAATAAGATTTCTGTTACATATAAAATTAAAAATGTAATAAATACCCAGGCTCACACCTTCCGTTACCACTTCCGACCAAGGACAATAACGAAATCATTTTTAACTTCCTTTCTTGCACATTTATTCTTCCGGATATTTTGAAAATGACGAACTCCCCTTCCCACAACAATTATATAATCACGAACACATTCTTACCACCGGCCTAACGCTCTCTCATTCAGTTCAAATCTAACCTACTTCAAAAATTCCACATCACTCTAGATCTAGACATAACACTATAAAAGACGAGCTCAGACGAAGAACCAAAAACTTACATTTTGAATCCTGAGGAGGGAGCCAGCTAAACAAAATAACACAAGGAGGGTGCGCTGGTACTCAACAGCCTGGCACTTCAAATTCCAGATACATTCATCCTACTTTCATCCTACAGCATTCTCTCTACAGATTTCATGCTCGCATCTCTCTCTCTCTCTCTCTCTCGAACCGTTGACTCCTCATCCCAACTTCCGACTCTCCCAGTCCGACCAATCAGAAGGGAGCACACAAAAATCGTGCATTTCGCTCCCTGACAGGCCTGACACATTCTAACTGGCACAAAGGATTAATAAGTTTCAGTTTCAGTTCAGTTTCAGTAGCTCAAGGAGGCGTCACTGCGTTCGGACAAATCCATATACGCTACACCACATCTGCCAAGCAGATGCCTGACCAGCAGCGTAACCCAACGCGCTTTGTCAGGCCTTGAGAAAAAAAAAGGTGAATAAATAATAGATAAGCGTACATAAATAAGTAAATAAATAGATAAATAATAATTATATAAAAAAGGGCAGTAGTAATAATAATAATAATAAATAAATAAATAAATAGATAAATAATGATAATAATACTAACAACAACAACCTGAGCAATAAACATAACAATCCAAAATGCACATAACTATAAATGATAAAAGGCGCAAAAACCAACAATATGCCCTAGCACCTGACACATTCTAACTGGCACAGAGGATAATGACACTAATTATTGGCACAGTGATAATAATAATACTAACAACATCAACCTGAACATAAACATAGCAATAACACACTGCACATAACTATAACTAATTTAAGGCACAAAATCCAACAATATGCCAAAGGATCTGACACATTCTTCTTCTTCTTCTTTGTTCGTGGGCTGCAACTCCCACGTCCACTCGTATATATTACACGAGCGGGCTTTTACGCGTATGCCCGTTTCTGCCCCGCCATGTAGGCAGCCATAGTCTGTTTTCGGGGGTGACACATTCTAATTGGCACAAAATTATCAAGTCAAAAAAACAACAACAAAAAAACAACAACAAAAAACCATTCAAGGCTTTCTTGAAGAAAAAGGCAAGTCAGTAAATGGACCAGCAAAGACAGAAGACAAGAAAGAAAAGAAGAGAAGACCGGAGGACAGGGACGAAATCAGAAACAAAGAGAGCGACAGAAGACTGACAAAGAGGAAATGATTTCCAGCACAAAATTTCCAGAAGGTGAGTGATATATATATATATATATATATATTTTTTTTTTTTTTACTGTGTCGTGTCGTATTAGTAGTCTTTTCTCACAACAGATTTTGCGAGTGTATGGAACTCGGAGAGAGAGAGAGAGGGTGGGGGGATAGAGAGAGAGAGAAAAATAGAGAGAGACAGACAGACAGACACAGAGAGAGAGACAGAGGAAAGACAGAGACACACAAAGAGAGATTGGGACAGGGAGAAACAGAATTCAGGAGAGAGAGACACACACACACACACACACAGAGAGGGGGGGGGGGCAGTGAGAGAGACCAAGAGAAGTAGTGGGAAAAGAGAGAGTGAAACCAAGAGAGAGAGACAGAGAGAGAGAGGGAGACACACACACACACACACACACACACACACACACACAGAGTGACAGAGACAGAGAAAACGGACAGACTGACTTGACAAATCGCAGATCAAAACAAAAACCAAAGAGCACTCTTCTATACATTTGCCAACCTCTCCCCACCCCTCCCCCCCCCTCCCTCACCCCCTCACCCTCCAAAAACAAAAAAAACAAAACAAACACACACACACACACACACACACACACACACACACACACACACACACACACACACACACACCAAAAACAAGAGTCGTTTTCCGTGGATCATAAAAAAGATATATTCACTCTCAAATATTCCGGTTAATTTTTTTTTTCTTTTGAGTGTGTGTGTGTGTGTTTGTGTTTGTGTTCGTGTGTGTGTGTGCGTGTGTGTGGGTGGTAGGTGGCAAAGAGTGGACGGGGAAGGAGGACGTGGGAAAGAAGGGGAGGGGGGGAATGGGGTGTGTGTGTTGGGGGGATGGGGGGGGGGAGTGAAACACGATGTGGGCGGAAGAAATTCGAACACCACCACCACCACCACCACCACCACAACCACCACAACCACCACCACCTAAATATTGAAAACGTTCGTAAAAGTGCAGATTTTTTGCTTCGTTTTGGTTTTTATTGTTGTTGTATTTTGGGTTTTGGGTTGGGTTTTTTTTAAACAGTGACAATGATTTTAGAACAATAAACAGCTGGAACCGGAGAGTATTGCAAGAAACATAATAAGACAGAAGAGAAAATTAATACCGTCGGGACTGAGAGAGAGAGTGTGGGAGAGAGAGAGGAAGAGAGAGAGAGAGGGAGAGAGAAAGAAAGAGAGAGAGTGGAGAGAGAGAAAGAAAGAGAGAGAGACA